>NW_026900653.1:140000-182244 GCF_033783945.1 Neopsephotus bourkii
AAATTTTAACCCGTTACCCCTTGTCCTATCACTACAGTACCTAATGAAGACTCCATCCCAAGCATCCCTATAAGCCCCCTTCAGATACTGGAAGGCTACTATGAGGTCTTCATGCAGCCTTCTCTTCTCCAGGCTGAGCAGCCCCAACTTTCTCAGCCGATCTTCATATGGGAGGTGCTCCAGTCCCCTGATCATTCTCGTGGCCCTCCTCTGGACTTGTTCCAACAGATCCATGTCCTTTTTATGTTGAGGACACCAGAACTGTACACCATACTCCAAATGAGGTCTCACGAGAGCAGCATAAAGGGGCAGGATCACCTCCTTCGACCTGCTGGTCACGCTTCTTTTGATGCAGCCCAGGATACGGTCGGTTTTCTGGGCTGCAAGCGCACACTGCTGGCTCATGTTCATTTTCTCATTGACCAGCACCCCCAAGTCCTTCTCCGCAGGGCTGCTCTGAATCTCTTCTCTGCCCAGCCTGTAGCTGTGTCTGGGATTGCTCTGACCCAGGTGTAGGACCTTGCACTTGTCATGGTTAAACTTCATGAGTTTGGCATCAGCCCACCTCACAAGCGTGTCAAGGTCCCTCTGGATGGCATTCCTTCCCTCCAGCGTATCAACCGAACCACACAGCTTGGTGTCATCGACAAGCTTGCTGAGGGCGCACTCAACCCCACTGTCCATGTCGACAAAGATGTTGAACAAGACTGGTCCCAACACCGATCCCTGAGGGACACCACTTGTTAGTGGCCTCCAGCCGGACATTGAGCCATTGACCACAACTCTTTGTGTGCAGCCATACAGCCAGTTCTTTATCCACCGAGTGGTCCACCTATCAAATTGATGTCTCTCTGATTTAGAGACAAGGATGTCATGCGGGACAGTGTCAAAGGCTTTGCACAAGTCCAGGTAGATGACATCAGCTGCTCTACCACTGTCCATCAGTTCTGTAGCCCCATCATAGAAGTCTACCAAATTGGTCAGGCAGGATTTCCGCTTAGTGAAGCCATGTTGGCTGTCACCAACCACCTTGCTGTTTTTCATGTGCCTTTCTTGATTCTAGGTTGTTCTCATAATGATATTGGTGTGCCATTACTAGCTTTGGAGGCTGACCTTTAATAATCACAGCATGTTAACTATTTTCACCCCTGACACAGAGACTAATAAAGAGAAAAATATAGGACTTGGTAGCTCCTGAGCTAAATCTAAAATAGAAAAAATATTTTAATGTCTTAGAAGTGGATAACCCCAAAGTTTGGAAGAAATGGTTTGTATTAGACATGTCATAACTATGGAGGCAAAGAGATAACATAAAGCAGGATGCAACTGTATTCTGGGCTGCATCAAGCATGGCCAGCAGGTCAATGGAGTCAATTCTCCCCTCTACTCCACTCTCATGAGATCCTACCTGGAGTACTGTGTTTAGATCTGGGGCCCCCAATACAACAAGGATGGGGACCTGCTCAAGCGAGTCCAGAGGAGGGCCACAAAGATGATCAGAGGGCTGGGACACCGCTTCTACGGAGACAGGCAGGCTTCTTCAGCCCCAAGAAAGCTCCAGGGAAACTTTAGAGTAGCCTTCTAGTATCTAAAGAAATCTGGAGAAGGACTTTTTACATTTAGTGATAGGACAAGAAGGAATGGATTTAAACTGAAAGAGGGAAGATTTATATTAGACATTAATAAGAAGTTCTTCACTGTGAGGGTGGTGAGGCACTGGAACAGGTTGCCCAGGGAGGGTGTGGATGCCCCATCCCTGGCAGTGTTCAAAGCCAGGTTGGATAGGGCTTGAAGCAACATGTCTAGTGGAAGGTGTCCCTGCCCATGGCAGGGGCATTGGAAACATATGTTCTTTAATATCCCTTCAAATTCAAACCACTGTATGTATGATTGCATGTCTGATTTTTTTTTCCCAATGTGTGTTTTCTCAAGATACAGTGCCAATCAATTTTCCTTTCTAGTATCTACCCAAGTGGAATGCAATTATTTTTCATCATATTTCCCTTTATTACACTGCAGTAATAAAAAAAAAAAAAATAGTTCACACATTTCCATTACCAGAATATAGATCTTATTGTAATTACTCTGGTTTTAAACCCAGATTATTCAATCGTCCTGCTCTTTGTGATGCCCATAACCTCATGCAATGACACACACTTTCCAAGCAAAAGTCGATGTAGGAGCACTTCGCTGCAAGACTCACAAAAAAAATAGGTAGTGGATGATGCTAACAACCTGTCACCTCAGATGGGAATGTTCAATACTGCATCAACTGACTTGGTGATTTGAACACAGAAACAGAATGGTATAGCTCATTTTTGTTATTGCCCATACTTTACAGACTTCATAGGTGAATCTGAGTTTCCTGTCAGTGCGAAATGCTTTAAAGATCACCAATGGACTGGGCTTTCTACTAGAGCTCTCTGGTGGGTGTTCCAGCAAACGAACAGAAGTGCAAGTCCTGAGCTGAATCACATGCTACAGAAGTAGCTTGTGTGTTTCAAAGGCTCTCATCACCTCCTGGGAAGAAACTGGTGTGAATCAGCTCTGGAACAAGATGTGTGCTTAGTTTTCGACCAAATGTGTTTCTCGCTCAAACTGGTAGATTTCAAGAGAAATCTAGATCTGATATAGACTCTCCCCATGGCTTTAACAGTGCTACTAATTGATCTTCATTTTCATTGATTACATAATACAAGTTTTTCAGAATTAGCTCCTGCATAAGAGTTTATTTGGCAGATTGGGTGGAATGTTTCTAATGCTATTTAAAGGAAATTTACACTCACAGACTGAACTGCAAAATTTGACTTATGATTAAATTCCACACAAATTTAAGTTTAAGCATGGGTTGGTTTTGGCTTCAATTGCGGGTGGAAGTGTGTAAGGTTACTAAATCAAAAACCTAGATCTTCTGAGAGTCAGTGGTGTCCAAATTGGAACACTTCCATAATAAATTATTAAGTGTTAATGTACCTTGCATAAAATATGAAATAATAATTGCATTTCCTAGCAAGAAATCACAGGCTAGACACTTAGTCACAAACCCTAGTTAATTTCCCTGGAAATCGTATGCCCATTTATCCTTAATAACTTTAAAAACCTCAATCAGTAATTACAAGCACATTCAGAAAACACAGGATCCAATCATTTAGACCATCACATAGATTGTAGGTAATTAGGGTAGGAGTAGAGAAAAAAAGAGATTAAGGAAATCACCCTATAGAGAGCAAAAAGCAAGTGATACCACCTGAGAAAGTTAGTTTCTATGTTACAGTGAGAAGAACAACAACAAAATAATTTAATGGAAATATCAATTATTGTCATAAGTTTGACAAACAACTTTACAGGAATACTAAAATTTCACAGGGCTGCCCATTAGACCTCAAAGTTAAAAGTCTGATAACTCATGTTGACTAACTATAATCCACTTAACCAACAATCTAGTCTTGTTCATGTGATCTAGTTTTTATGTTTTTATAGAAAGGCATCATGAAAAAAAATCATGATAAAAATAGCATTTATCACCATAAATTACAAACAATAATCAATGTCACTTTAGCAACGTAAAAACTATCACACATTAAAAAGAATTAACTCCATTTTACACCTCATAAGGGTAACTAGAAATCTGCAAAATATCCTCCTGGTGTGCAGATACATCAATGGGGTAATTCATTACCAAATTTCTGATCTGAAGTATAGCATACGCAGTACAAAGACTAACTAAAAATGTATGAATTAGTGGAAACTTATTCTGTAGTAATTTATCTCCCTCTTCCAAAGCTCAGGGTCTGTGGGGTAAAAATGGGAAGGTTTTCACCTTTATGAGGCATAGAACCACTTTGAGCTAGATTTTTATCCCTGCGGTTTCATTTGACAGTACATTTTTCCTTTCTGAAGACTGTTAGAGAAACATAACAAAAAATTACACAGTGAAGAATATACAGCATTTCTTTTTCATTCATACTTTCTTTTTCTCTTCCCTTGGATATGTATTCAGATTGCTGGTTGCAATAATTACAAATGATATGGAAGACTATGTCTTATGAAGTGGGAACTAGACTTTGACAGAATTTAAAACCAACTGCTAATAGCCTTATTTTCAGGTAAAGCATTCTAACAGAAGGCTTTGTGATGACAGCATATGCCATATAAAGATGACTGGCAGACACTAAAAGATCACTCCTACTTCGAGATGATGATGATTAGTGTCAGCAGACAAGCAAGTTATTATGACCTTATGAAGAGAGCTGAGAATCAAAGCTAGACTTGGAGCCACGTATACTTGAAGCAAAGCACTGGCTTTTCTGGCTAACATGATTGGCAGCTTTAGCATTATATATTCATCACAGATCATTTCAGAAGCATGTTACAAATACTGTATCAGCCTGACTCGGGCAATGCCTTATGTTCATCTGTTCACATGATAGTGTAACCCCAAGTTTACACTAATTGTACAGTATCTTCACAGGAAAACCCTGGAGTGTGAACCAGGAGAGCACCACTCAGCACCTGGTCTACAGTTTACCTGGATAAAGTGCATGACAGGAGCATGAAACAAGCTCTCATCTTGGGAACAATTAACACAGGCTAGTAGAAACTGCATTAAACATTTTTTCTATTTGCAGTGTCCTGGGCCCCAGGGTTGCACACATGCACACTTCAGGTTTTTACCACTTAACCCAGATAAGGTGGGAGAGATGGGCAGAGGACTGTTCCTATTCAATCAGAAGAAAAATCTTACTGAATTGTTTGGTATTAACATTTATCTCTGAATTCACCTTTTCCAAATATGCATTTCTGTAAATCACCCACAACAATAAACCTAGCTACTCTAATCACCCATATCAGTGTACAAACTTTTGTCACTTATATGCATCGTATTTTAATAAATTCTCTAATATCAGAAATCTATAATTTTGGTACCTAGTTTAAAAAAGAGGAGAGAGAATTATATCTAAATTATAAAAACAGAGCTTTATGTATCTGCCACAGAGTCACTGATCTGCATTTCCCAACTCCTCTTTATCAGGTTTCTGCTTCTTTTCCTCACTGCATTCCTGCTGATACATGCTTTACAATAAAGAACTTTGCTCTAGAAAAGCAAAAAATGCTCACGTCTCTGTACTAAATAATTATCATAATCCTCACTTGCTGTGTGACAATGATTGTGATTATAACCACCCTAATGAAATCACTTCTCTTCTGCAACTTCCATGAAGTACTCAGCACACTTAGAACTAGCATATCCTCTATGAAAAATAGTTTTCCCAGTACAGAAATGGTTCCTCTCAATATTATGGTCATGATGCCAACAGTGCAGAGGCTTAGGTATTAAGAAACCAGAACCAAAGCAAAAAAAGGAACAATGGCCAATAACCAAAATTTAAGATTCCAGAGAAGGGGTCTATTAGATCCTGCTCATGGGTCACACTGGGGAATACAGGTGGAGATACTTCTTACATTGATGCAAGAAGCTTAAATCTACCAGAAGCTTAAATAAATCCATTATCTAAACTTCAGCTTAACATCCAGGACTCACTATTCCGCACTTAGAAAATAAAAGCAGGAGGAAGGGTAGCCTGCTGAAGGTGAACAAGGAGGAGAAGGGGGACAGAGGGAAGGCAGAGGGAGAGGAATAAAAAAAAAAATCAGGGAAAACTTAGCCACAAGAAAAAAAAAAAAAAAACCCAAACCCCCCAAAACCCACACCAAAACAAAGAAAAAACAAAACCAACCACCAAACAAACAAACAAAACCGCAACAAAACACCCCGCAAAAACCCAACGCAAAGAAAAAGTAAAAAGGGAGGGGAGGGAGAAGAAAAAAAGATAGAGAATGAAACAGAGCTTTCACATTCCTTCGTAGAGTACTGCATGTATTCCAAAATAATCACCTTCACCTGAATACACTGCCTTTGCCTCTGTTGTGCCCCCATGTGGAAAGAGGGAAACAAAGATGCAATTAAATTATCAGCCCTCAAGGCCTGCGTTCAGAGTACAAATGGGTACATTGCTGGAGAAACAGCACAGTGCTATACACAAGCAGAGGAAAAGGATGACAAAAAAAAAAGAAAGGAAATACCGAGGCAACAAAAGGGACACCTAAATCAAAGTGAGAGTGAACTCCACAGGGACAAATAAACTTGCCGTTCTCTTCCTACCTTCAATTAACAAAATTCAGAATAGGGAAAAAGAAGTAAAAACATCCAGCCTGTCCAGAAGTAACAAACCATTCCAAGCAGAATTTGCAAGAGCCAAAATCAGCCAAAATTCAAGTAAATATTTCACATTTTTAGTAGCTAATCCTAAAGCTACTCAAATCACACCCACAAGTGATAAAAGCCAACTGAGGCAATCCTAATTATACTCCTTTACCTTTAAACCCAAATCTGTGAAATCCTGTTAACGCTTTCCACTGCAGACTTATGTCTGTGTTTTTCCATGCACTAGAAAAGTCCTTGTTTGGGACATGTTTATAAATAATGTGCATGTATATTTAAAGACTGTCACATTTATCTACAGTCTGATTGCAATTTGCATACAATTTTTAATATATAACTGTGGTTTTAAAAAGACCATTTTATGAAGGTAATGCCTCGACGTAACTCCTATGCTAAGAGGCACAGGAGTACTCATCCTACTCCACAAGACCATTACATTGTTGAGAGAAAACTAGCGACTAAATCATCACGACTGTAATCATTCACTGGGAATGACCATACATGTTTAATAATACTTGTAGTAGCTGAATCATAGAATTGCAGCTGGTTGAGGTTGGAAGGAACCACTGGAGGTTGTCTAGTCCAAGCTCTCCACTCAAGCAGGGTCACCTACAGCATACTATGCAGGATTGTGTCCAGACAGCTCTTGAATATCTCCAGGGAAGGAGGCTCCATAACCCCTCTGGGTAACCTATTCCAGTGCTTGGTCAGCTTCACAGTAAAGAAGTTCTTCGTCATGTCCAGATGGAATTTCCTGTATTTTAGTTTATGCCTGTTGTCTTTTGTCCAACAGCTTGACATCACCAAAAAGACTCTGGCCCTATCTTCTTGACACCCTCCCTTCAGATACATATATCGATCAGATCCCCCCTGAGCCTTCTCTTCTGTAGGAAAACAGGCTCAGCTCTCTCAGTCTTTCCTCTTAAGAGAGATACTTCAGACCCTTAATCATTCTAGTAGCCCTTTGCTGGACTTATTCACATATGTCCATGTCTCTTTTGTTCTGGGAAGCCCAGAACTGGACACAGTACTCCAGGTGAGGCCTCACCAGGGTGGGGTAGAGGGAGAGGATCACTTCCCTTGACTCGCTGGCCAGGCTAGTCCTAATGCACCCCTGCATACCATTGGCCTTCTTGGCCACAAGAGCACGCTTCTGGCTGATGGATAAGAAGGGCAAGAAGGAGGACCCAGGTAATTATAGCCCGGTCAGCCTTACCTCCGTCCCTGGAAAGGTGATGGAACAACTTATTCTTGACTCCATTTCTAGGCATATCAAGGAACATGGTTTTATTAAGAACAGCCAACATGGTTTTATGAGGGGGAAGTCATGTTTGACCAACCTTATATACTTCTATGAAGAAGTGACTAGGTGGAGGGATGATGGTAGAGCAGTAGATGTGGTTTTTCTTGATTTCAGTAAGGCATTTGATACTGTCTCCCACAGCATTCTCATAGATAAGCTAAGGAAGTGTGGGCTTCACGATCAGGTAGTGAGGTGGATCAAGAACTGGTTGGAAGGAAGAAGGCAGAGAGTTGTGGTCAGTGGTGCAGAATCTAGCTGGAGGTCTGTGACTAGTGGAGTCCCTCAGGGGTCGGTGCTGGGACCAGTGCTGTTTAATATTTTCATCAACGACCTGGATGAGGGAACCGAGTGTACTCTCAGCAAGTTCGCTGATGACACTAAACTGGGAGGAATGGCTGACACACCAGAAGGCTGTGCTGCCATTCAGTGAGACCTGGACAGGCTGGAGAGTTGGGCGGGGAGAAATTTGATGAAATTCAACAAGGGCAAGTGTAGAGTCTTGCATCTGGGGAAGAACAACCCCATGTACCAGTACAGGTTGGGGACTGACCTGCTGGAAAGTAGCGAAGGGGAAAGGGACCTGGGGGTCCTGGTGGATAGGAGGATGAACATGAGCCAGCAATGTGCCCTTGTGGCCAAGAAGGCAAATGGCATCCTGGGGTGCATTAGAAAGGGTGTGGTTAGTAGGTCAAGAGAGGTTCTCCTCCCCCTCTATTCTGCCTTGGTTAGGCCGCATCTGGAATATTGCATCCAGTTCTGGGCCCCTCAGTTCAAGAAGGACAGGGAACTGCTTGAAAGAGTCCAGCGCAGAGCCACAAAGATGATTAAGGGAGTGGAACACCTCCCTTATGAGGAGAGGCTGAAGGAGCTGGGTCTCTTCAGCTTGGAGAAGAGGAGACTGAGGGGTGACCTCATCAGTGTTTACAAATATGTAACGGGTGGGTGTCAGGATGATGGAGCTAGGCTTTTTTCAGTGATATCCAGTGATAGGACAAGGGGCAATGGGTGTAAACTGGAGCATAGAAGGTTCCACGTTAACATCAGGAAGAACTTCTTTACTGTGAGAGTGACAGAGCACTGGAACAGGTTGCCCAGGGGGGTTGTGGAGTCTCCCACATTGGAGATATTCAAGGCCCGCCTGGACAAGTTCCTGTGTGATGTACTCTAGGTTACCCTGCTCTTGCAGGGGGGTTGGACCAGATGATCTCTTGAGGTCCCTTCCAACCCTTGGGATTCTGTGATTCTGTGGGATTCTGTGATGGACAACTTTTGTCCACTAGAACCCCCAAGTGCCTCTCTGCAAAGCTACTTTCCGGCAGGTCAGTCTCCAACCTGTATTGGTGCATGGGGTTATTCCACCCTAAGTGCAAGGCCCTGCACTTGCCTTTGTTGAATTTCAAAAAGTTCCTCCATGTTCATCTTTCCAGCCTGTCTAGATCCTTCTGAATGACAGCACAGCACCCTGTATCTGCAACTCCTCCCAGTTTCGTATCATCAGCAAACTTGTTGCATATACACTCATCCAAGTGTTCCTTCATCCAAGTCAGAGTGAATAAGCTAAACTATACCAGATCCAGTACTGACCCTTGGGGGATACACTATGTCTAATTGGTCAGTGATTATTACACTCTTCTTGCCTGTCATTCCCCCATGTTATCAACACCAGTCATCTGGGACTGTGCCTGCTGTTCTTCAGGAGTGTGACTGTTACACCTGCAGGCTGGAAGAAATCTAGTAACCTTGCCTTCAGTCAAATACAAACACACATTACGTAAATGCTGTTCTCAGTCTGACTGCTAGAACTAATCCTGTGTCAGATACAACTGCAGATCACTTTGAAAAGCCCTTTTTACTTTTCCACTTCTAATCTTATAAAGGAGCACAACAAAATGCACACTGAGTTGGGTTTTTTGTTTGTTTTCAAAATCAGTATTACAGAGCTTTCAACATTAATTATATGACCTTTAAAAAATACCAAATACAGATCGTTCAATAAATGTCACAGAATGGTTCTGCAGATGTTCAGTATCTCTAACAGGACCGAAGTATTTTAGGTCAATTATAGAATTAATTTGGTCTAAAAAAAACCCAAACACCTTAAGATCACAAACATCACACTACCAAGTCAATCAATCTTGGAGATGAGGAAAACAGTTTGTCCATAATTTTGCCTATGCGTACACCTCTGTTAAAATCAAAATCAGAATCAAGACCCTTCATGTGGAAAGTTCTCAGGCATAATGTCTTCTTTCCCTCCACATTTGGAGTTTCTTAAACATTTAAGTAAGATTGTTTATATGGAGGAGAGACTGAATAAACTGAGGCCTATGCTGCACCACTCCTAAAATACTTCCTCCTAAAAAGTGAGTGAGGGATAAAAATTATCTCTGACAGGAATAATTTAATAGGACACAGAAAGAGGAATAAATAACTGTCAGAAACAGGAAAAGTCTCTCTCTGATTATAATACTGTTCGTTTAAACAGCAAAGATGTACTACCGCTGTTCAAGTAAACAATAGGAGGATGGGGAAGAGAGAGGAAGTGTAAACATCTGTCAGTATAACTCAAGTACAAAAATAACAAACAAGGGACAAGGAAAGTATGAGGAGATTAAAATCTCTTGTGTACCTCTGGCAGATCACTAATTTCCATGACTGAACTGAATTATTATTATAATTGTTTTCATTATTTAAAATGTATGTTTGATATGAAAACAACATTTTTCACTCGTAAATAAATGAGGCAGCAGCATGGTAACAGTTATTGTTAACTTTCTCCATTTCTCTTAGGAGTCTGTATTTACTGTAGCAGTGTTTTGCTACAGTTTTGGAGGTAGATTTTATTGTTCTTCTCAAACATCTAAATCCATAGAAGTGATAAAGGAAATGTAATAGAAGGTTTTTATTTTTTTTTTAATTTACAGAAACTTGATGTAGTTTTTAATTTCACTCTAAAGTCTTTTTCTCTTTCCTTCTCTATAGCTCAGGCACCTGTAATGTTTGGACCAGCTGTGGATATGGTCATACAAACTATTCATCCCTCAAAGGAAACCACAGGTGCCCCAGCATTGTGATGTTAACTTCTGGTACTCAAGGTACTGTTGTACTTTTCCTATATTTGTACAGTGGCTGTAAAACTGCAGTCTTGGCATAACCCCACAAATATCTCTCATAGCTATTTCCTAGCAACATGAAGAACCATGACATTGCTCTTCACGCTTCATTGACTTCTGATACCAATGTCAGTCTTGAACTTAGGCAGAGTACAGCTTCACACAAAAATAGAAACTTGTTTCTGAACTACTTTGTGACAAAGTAAGGTGCTTTAGTTCAGCAAGATTCTAGGCTGCAATTTCAAAGAATAAAGCAACATACACATTTACTAGTAACAGCAGTTTGAAAAGAACATCACTGCCACAAATCTAAATCATAGCATCATAGAATGATTAGGATTGGATAGGACCTTAAGATTATCTAGATCCGACATCCTAAATCAGAGCAGAAGCCTTAAGATGGATGTTTATATAAATATTTAGGTTCATAAACATACAGCCAAATTTGGAAAAGCACCAAGATATTCCTTGGATATAGCCCAATGGATATAGCTTATTTGAAGTTGTTGGGGGTATGGAACAATGATGAAATCTGGGACATTTATTTAGGTATGAATTTCTAAAATTCATGGCTTGGTACTGTAAAGAAGAAATTCATAAACCAGGCCATTTTCACGGAAAAAGGAAAGGTTGACAAGAATACTACTTTTTATACCTTTCATGGAGCTTATGCTGAATGAATCTCTTATTTTCTGGTACATTATGCTGGTACATATCTGGTACATTATTTTGGTAAAGCTAATTTCTTTCTTTGAAAAGAAAAAAGAGAAGTTCTCCTTGCTGAAGTTATTATGTTGAGTGAACTTCAGCAATTGGTTACAACTACACTGTATAGTCTCACACCATATTTCACATTCCAATTGATTTCAGAAATTTTCATAGTAATCAGAATGAATGGTCTTACAAAATGCTGATGTAAGCTGCTTTGTGTGATAGCATTCCTTATGACTAAACATAACAACATCAAAACTGAGTGGAACTAAAAACTCCCGTTTCTTGAGAAGGAGACATCTCATCTCTACGCTGACAGTCAAGGTTTATTAGAATAACGTGTTAGGGCACTCACCTCTCATTGCCCTCTCAATCTCTATGGAGAGGGTACTGCTAGGCTTAGATGCTACTATTTCCCTGTGATGATTAAGACAGTAGTTACAGGTATTGCTGCATCCTGTCCACAACCCTGATTGTAACAATAGACACCACCTGACAGATGGATGCATGATGAAATACAAGCCACTGGAAGATCTCTCCCGCTGTTGAGTATGTATGGTTTTATACAGGCAGAATTCCATTCACCATACTGGAATTTCCACCCTGCACAAGCTAGGACTGAACTGGATCTTTTTAAATGTGGACTCTGCCATCTACACTATCGTGGCAGCTCAAGCCACAATGGACCATGGATCATCGTTGCAACTGGTAGTGCAACATATGGAGGCATTTTCTGGATCTTATTTTTGTTTGCCTGTGATGGGAATGTATGAATGAATGCAGAACTCCCCAAATGGCAATCTGACTGATGTGAGACCTATTTGTCACAAGATGGCTTTTCTTTGGTCCATAAGACTTCAGTTTGCAATACAGTTGTGTGGGCAAGGGCAGAAATTGTACCTGTCATTTGTTCATTCATTTTATATGCTTGTTTGCCAGCTGCTTTGTAGTGAATACTTTGCAATTGCTTCCTCCTACTGATCCCAGTAGCCTCGCAGAACCTGTGTGCTTGGCATTCCTGCACTAGGTTCTTCTTAGGTGTGCAGCCACCCACTTGCACAACTGCATGGGCCTTGTATGACTGATCTCCCAGGCCAAGAGAAAAACAACTGGTCTGGACACAGATGTTTACAATACCATAAGCTGATGACGGAAGGTGTGTTGTTAAAATCAATTTCTGTTTTTCTATACCAGACAGTGTGATTACGGAGTTAAGATAACAACCACAGCATGGTTGGAGACATCAACAAAAGCTATGGAAGGTCTGGATATGTATTCATTTGCAAAGTTTTAAAAGCATATATATATACATACATGTACAAATCTAGGATGGTAAGATACAAAGCTTTAAAGTTAGATTGGTTTAAGAAAAAATAAGATAGAAATTTTTGTTTTGTTTCTTTTTTCTTTCTCTAAACTTTGTTTTCCTCAGTTGTATATGTTTTCTCCTGGTTTACTGTACTCTTTCTGATCCCTGGAGATACACCTGTGTGCCTAGTCATGCCTTCCCTGATCATGCAACTGAAGTTATTAATTCCTGCAGCTTTGTTTGTATAACTCCTTTTCCAGTTTCATGTGCCCACTGTGCCTGTTTTACCCCAGTGCCCACCTTACACATCTCTGTGGTCTTTCCATCTTTTCTGTTAATCTCCAAGTTTCATGGTTTTCACTTTGGTTTCCTTATTACCCTTGGCTTTGCCTCTGATCCCTCACTGTCTGCAAATGCTGTAGTGTGTTGGCATTTCTCCTTTGCAGCAGGTTAATGCTTCTGAGGATGAATTTTCCTGTACTGTCCCCTGAGCTGCTTCTCAGTACTGTGAGTACACATCTTCACTCCTGTTACCCCCTCAGCAACTGCTGCTGCAGGAAGATCAAAAGTCAGCAACACATCAGTGCTATATACAGAATTAACTTGAAGTACAAAGACAAAATCATTACGGAGACATAAATTTTACTGGGGTAACCATGCCTTTCTGCTGTGTGAAAGCCCTAATATTCCATTGAATTTTTCATTCATTTTGTATAAAAACTTTTTTTTTTTCATGGTATATGACATCTAAGAGCAAACAAAGCAAAATGGGGTTTGGTGGGCAGTTTTTAGTTTAGGTTTTGGTTGGGCTTTTTTCTGCTATCATAGCTACCTTTTGATCTTTTTGAAAGATTTGCTATGGTCTGCCGCTGCTAAAGTAGCAGCTTTGTCTTATTCACAGCCTCCCCAAAACCCTTCTTTCACAGTAATGCAACAGAACTACTTCAGCAACTTCTGTAACTTGCAACTCTGAGTAAAGTGGATCATACAAACAAGATTCAGGTGAAAAAAAGACATGAACACATGGGGGAGGGTTTGCCTCACCAAAAGAGTAAAACATGTACCAGCAATAGTTACTTATTTTTATGTGAATTTACAAATCTCATGGAAATTTGCATAACCTCTAGCTGAAATGAGATGCTGTTTCACACATACAAGGCCTTCAAAAGGAGAACAATTTTAGAAGCAGATACTTGCATGGAACGAATACAACGTCATTATCAGGGCAAAGAAACTGTGAATCATATGTCAACTAGCCAGCTCTCATTCCCTGCACATCAGTTTCTTCTAGAAAACAAGACAGAAACATAAAAAAAATTGAATACCTTTACACTTCTGTGTAAGTGGCAGTCTTCTAGATATTACAGTGATGTGGGCAATGGAGTGACACACATGAAAATACAAGTGAACTCCTTTCAGATTATAACACTGTTTTCTTTTTTACACGTTCTAGTGCCAAAATTGTAATACATAAATAAATAAATAAAATTATATATAAATACATTCCTTTACTGGTGACAGCAAACCAAGTATGTCATTTTCCATACAAGGAATGTGTTTTGTTAGAGGATTCAAAAAAGAAAAATAGTCCAGTCCAAAAAGCTCATAAATTATATTTAAAAATATTTCCTAAATAATAAAAACAATCACGTAAAAGCAAGAATAAGAAGAATAAAAATAAGAAGTGATTAAAAATTGTCTTTTGAAAAAAAGTGTCTGGGTTGTGAATAAATTAGGTGTTATTTTGGTATGGTTACTCATTAATAACGTATCTCTGCTTTGGTTTCTCAAAGGAAGGAAAAATAAGGTTTTCTCTGTAATCAAGCTGTTGACTTTCTCTCTTGGTTGCTTAGGGAATGACTGGTTTATGCCTTAAAGAATGATCAAGTGCAAAGTGGGAAAAGAGGACCTAAGCACCTTTTGAACAATGTTTTTGTTAACAGAGCATGTTTACAGAAAGAAATGCATTCAGAGTGGATTCCTTCTGCTTGCAGGTGACATTTTGAATTGTTTAAGCTCATCATGATGACATGACATGCAAGGAAGGGGAAAGAAACAGAGATGGCTCTTAATGTTTTTTTCAGCTAGCTCAGTTTTCATCTTGAAATTATTTTGTGCTCAAGCCATTCAACAAGCACGATGAAGACAATAATCATCCTTTGGCTTTAGATTCCTTTTAACTTTATTGTAGAATAATTTAACTAAAACACATTTTTATTGTCATTTTACTATCTCTGCCTGCTCTTGTTACTGCTTTAGTTTCCTGAAAGGGAGATATATGACATCCTGTGGGCATCAATGGTAGCTTTCAATCGTGAATTTCTTTTCTTTGAAGTCATTTTCATTTCATGGAAATAACTAATTGTGAGGAAATAGAAGTGATTATCTGATGTAGATCTGGGGTTAAGAATCCTTTCTCTTCAGACACGCTTGTTTTTTGCTGATGCAGCTCTGGGGAGTAAAATAGAAAAATCCTGAATGAGTTTTATTGAATTATTTCTTTAGGAAGGAAGTTTGGTTCCTCAGGAAGGCTTGGAGATTGGGCCTTGGGAGATCTTACTCAATCCCCAGCTTGTCATATGTATGATTTGCCTAGGCAGTTGTGCCATGTGCAAATCAGCTCTATGAATTTCTCTTAATATATTTTGTCTTATCTGTTTAAACTCTAAGTTCTTCCAAGGATTGCCCAGATCTACCAAACTTTTAGCTCTGCTGTAATTTACTGGGCTATCACTTTGGACAGGGATTTAACAGTTTCTAGACATCTGGCATCCACGGCAAATGCCTGTGATGTGTGTGCATGCACCAAATGCACAGTAGATCAATATGGAATACACTAGATCTTCATGTCTGAGACCTAACAATGCTGGTGGGTTTGTCTCATGCTATTTTCAATTATAGAACCCACATTTCTCTAGGGCCTAGCCTCTCTTAGATGCTCTGTATATTTTAATAGTAAAATAATTATATTTTTTCCCCGTTAAACCTGCTGCTCTGCCAATTGCTCTGAGAATGGTGCTGCTACTCACTTTCATTTTCTGATTAACTAAGATGCCCGTGAACACTAAGGATGCACAAGGAAAACTGATATTTATATAGGCTGAAGCTTGTTAACCATGGCAACCAAAACACTAGTTGCACTTCTTTTTTTTTTTTTTTTTTT
This sequence comes from Neopsephotus bourkii, assembly GCF_033783945.1. Lineage (NCBI taxonomy): Eukaryota > Metazoa > Chordata > Aves > Psittaciformes > Psittacidae > Neopsephotus > Neopsephotus bourkii. Next base: position 155,823 of record NW_026900653.1, read on the forward strand.
GGGTTTTTTGCAAAACTGATGAGAAAGCTAAAACCCTGTGGTTTCACTGTTGCAGAAGCAGCTTCCCGCTCAATGTTCATTTTGTGCTGTATCACCAGATTCTTTGCAGTGGACACAATTTCACACATGGCTGTCAGTGTTGCAGCTCTGACTGCGAATGAGAGGAAATAAAAGCATGCCTAACTCACATCAAACAAAACCGGATTTATTAATGAGAGCTGGAATGAGTATATTCCTGGATAGGCTTATCTTTCACTGGAAAATGAGAACTTCACTTATTTATAAAGATCCAGTTGGAAGCTTTTTAGTTAGACTTGCTTAGACAGCAATACAAGTTGTACAGAAGCAGTGTAATGTCTTAGGCAGTTAAGACGGATTGTTTGCCACCAAAGACGCTTGACTGTAAGCTAAGGCAAATTTAAATCAAAACTCCGTAAATAAGCAAGTGTAGATTCAAATAAAATATGAAATACTGATACTCAATTAATTCCTTTTAAAGATAAAGCTATAATCAGATGGAACTAGATGGGAAAAGAGGAGTGGTAAGGTACTGCATCCTTGGCACTTGCTGGTATCAGGAAGCTACAGCAAGCAATATACAAGAAGTCAAACATCTCTTTCCTTTGAAGAAATTCATGGCTGTGCCTTTCACAAAATCAAATACAATCTGAAAATTCCTGAATGTTATTAACATGGACACATAAACTCAGTATGTCATGACCCCGCACCACACACACACAGACACAAATCTATACTGTCCAAATAATCTTCCTGCACTCTAGAACAAAAATAATTTGCTTTAGTATTTTTATTAGACTCTTGCCTGAGGATAAGCTGAGCCATACTCATAAAGGAGAGGGAAACATACAGAGATTCAACACCAAAAAGTGAGAAGGAAGCAGAATAAGAACATGCTGTTGTTTTAAAGCAGCTACATCGGAGGGATTATTATTTTATTAATGGTACTCTAATTTTCATGATTCTGGTGTTATTTGAAGAAAACCTACCTTCTACTGTACCCTGTAGTGACACAAAGCTCTGCAGGAGACAGGATGCTTTGAACAATTCCCATTTTAGATTACATCTAGATATAGCATTTTTAAAGCTGAATCTAATTGTAAAATGCAAATCTTTGTGACTAAACTAGCATATCAAACTGGTGCAGCTGTACACAATTAGAGAAAAATGTGGCTACTGTTCCAAAGAGCCTGTCTTTTGCTCTCATATACAGTGTTGTTCATTTGTTTGGCAATGTATCAGTTATCTCCAACGTGTAGGACTATTTGTGAATTAGGGGCTGTTAGTACAAAAGGATTTCATAAGCCTTGAAAAACTACCCTATACCCATGGCAGCTTTTCAGAACAGAAACTGCTACTTGGATCTAGATTGGACTCTTTTTAGAGGGCCAATAAGTAGCGATACTGTTTGCTGTTTTTCTTATTGTGGTTTGTTGGGTTGTTTTTTAATCATATTTTATTCACATTCAGAGCTTCCATGGACGCCCCAGCACACACATGCATGCACACACAAAGGAAACTGTTTTAGTCTGTGACTAAATGATGTCTTTCCGTTTCCTTGTCTTGGAAGGTGTCGGAGCTTCACTAAGGATTCCCATTCAAATTGAGCAGAAGAGCACAGTGCAGACTGAATACAAATTGTGGTGGAGAAGTGGAACAAGGTTAGCGAAGTGTGCAGTTGGTGAGATTGATGTTGATACCCTTCGCTGCCAAGTGAAATGCCAATAATGCTTGTATAGCATTTTGTGAGGGCAATGGGAATATTGATTCCTGAGAAATAATAAAGAATGAAGCTGCTCTCTCAGGTATAAAAATATTGGCAACTGTTACAAAGAATTGACTCATACAGGCCTGAGTGTTGGGCTATCTTAATACAAATAATTCAAGCTTCAGAAAGATTTCAAGAGCAGCCAGGCATGGTCCTCAGGCACATTCTCTGCTATTAATTTATCTGCAACTTTCACAAGTCTCTCTGCCTGTCAGCCAATTGGTCTTTGAGGTGAAGGGACAAAAATGGATTTCTAAAGACTTGTTGGGAGACAAAGACAGTTGAACCATAAAATTTTAATGTATAAAAATAATAATTAAAAAATTATATTATTTACTTTTTTATTTTAAAATTTTTGTTGGAAAATTTTTTATTTCCTCATTTTTATGAGGAAAAGCAGGACATAAGATTTCCATGCACTTCATAAATACATTTAATATGAATTTCATTGGGAGCTGAGATTTCTAAGGCTGCTATTTTTATTGTATTGCTTAAAAGAATTTTATTCACTGAAAGAAGTGTAAAGTCCCCAGGACATGAAGCTATTACAGGTCATAGTGCTTCTCATCCATTCTCTAACAATTTACAGTCTGCTGTCAGTGCTTAAGCATAAGTACTAAAAGTTTCCTAAAAACTTTAAAAGAATTAGCTGCCTTTTGTAGTGTTGAAAGTACTTGCCAGACACAAAAAAATTTTAACTACTGAAGTCACCTATTCCAACAAATCAATGTTTTAATCCCACATCTGGTGGAAAATAGACAGCTAAGACTACTGTGGAGTAACTCATTCTGCTGCAATGACCCAAATACAGTGATAAGAAAGCTTTCATACTGATCATGCTTTTCCTGATTCAAATGCATCATGAATTTCTTAATTTCACTGGCTTAAAAGCCTTCACAGAGACTTCACTTCTGGTTTCCAAATCTGGAGGGAAAACTCTTGGACTTAAAAAAAATGGACAGTCAAATGAGAAGATCGGGCACTTTGAAACAGAAGGACAGGTGCCCAGTGCCTAGCCCAGGCAAAAAGAAATGAGATCAATGCATTATGACTTGTGGAGAACAGCAGGAAAAATTACCAGTAGCTCTGCCTATTTAGCTACTGTTCGGAATGTCTTTGGTTGATGATACATTTTAAACCCAACAGAGTTACGGATATGTAAAGAAAATATTTTCAAGGGGACAAGGAGGTATTGGACCAGAACCATGTGAAAGAAATAACACTGATGAAAATTAATTCAAAGAAAAAAAAATTTAAATTTCATTACCCTCAGCAGATCCTGTTCTGTGCTTTTGTAAACATCCACCAACCTATTATGTCAATAAAGGAACACAGCCAAAGGAAGCCAGGGCCTTCACCATCTAGAAAAAAATGTTCACTTCTGTATCTGACTACAGTTTTTGGCAACCATATCTCTGAGCCATTCCTTACTTTACAGAGCAAAAAACTGGCTGAGAAAGTACACTTTTTTAACATTTTGATGAGAGATTTCATTCAGGCCTCATCCAGACTTTGACTGACAGTTTATTTCCTTGTCTGCATTCAGAAATGTTTTTGATAGAAGCAGAATAGGCAAAAAGGAAAGGGTACTTCCTTTGAAACTTCATACGTCAGTGGAGTATATGCAACATCTTTAAGTGCTAATGAAGATGTCTATATTTCATTAATATCTTGACCTTTCATATACAGAGTCAGCTTAATCTGTTGCAAAAGTAAAGATGTATCTAATTGCCTTGAGGATATTTTCCTTCCTTTTGTCTCAAGTCTACTGCATCTGTCAAAGAAAAAAAAAAAAAAAAGAACTTTACAGGCAATCAGTGACAAAGGATGTAATTTCTTCTCTTGTGACATTCTTTCTCATTATATCACCTCAAAGGTATTAAAATTCTCTACTCCCCGTTTCTCTCTTAAATGTAAAGAATCTCATTTTTTCCTGCTGAAGGAATTTTTATACACACATTTCATGCTGACCATCTTCTCTTTCTCCTAAGCACATGATTAAAAGGCTCTCCTATCACCTAGAATATGAGACAGCGATAATACAGATTTCCTTTGTATAAATAAATAGGAACTCCAAATACAAATGGGAATTAAGCATCCAGCCCCAATTGTTACTTTTGACTACTGAAACATTGCAGTCCAAAGTCCACAGCAATGTTTTATCTTTATTTCCCTCAGTTATTTTATATGTAGAGGAAGTGCACTACAATAAGAAAGTATTCTTATATGTCATTTATATGTCATATATGTCACTTTGCATCTATCAGCATGAAATTTCATCTGCCATCATGTTGCCTTTTAATTTACTTTTAAATCTCTCATCTTTACTATCCTAACTCATTTACTATCATTGCCATTTTTTTACCTGGTTTTTGTTGTATTTTTTGGTTTGGGGGTTTCTTTTTCACTGATCATAGCTACATTAAGAGATACCAATCCTAGAAAAGGAAGGGATTGCAACGATTTTTAAAGATATGCCATATATGTTTAGAGATGGGCCTTGCTGCTTACTGCTTTCTTTAGAAAAGTTCAGAAAGCCTTACTTCTTGAGACATCCAGTCTCTTAAAAGGGTCTTCTGGAGCTTTTGGTTCAAGCTTCCAGATAGCAATGCATAACGAAATACAAGAGTAAAATGAATATTAATCTCCATGTGTGTGTCAAGTGCTGACAGTACTACAGGATCTTTCTGGTAAAAGGCCACCATGACAGACCTGGGGAGAACAGGTTGCCAAATTGATGTAAAGATTCTGAGCTTTGCCCTTTGAATCCTGCAGGTTATTTCTCTTGGTTAGACACTGGATGATCGTAAACATATCAAACATTAAAAGGGATGCAGTTCTACTACTATGTCTTGAGTTTTAGTCCTGCTACCATGTTTTTGTTCCTTTATTTGCCAAGGTCAGACTCTAGTTACTCAAGCATGACCTAAGGGGGATTTCAGTGCATTCACCAACAGTATTTTTTTTTCTTTTACTCATGTTTTTCAAACATTCTGCCTAATGACCTTGCAGAAACCAAGAGAAAGAAAGATAAGATGCTGCAAGCTATTTTTTTTTTTAATAATATGACTACTTCAGTGCAATAATGACAGCTTTCCTTCTGCAGTTTGTTGTACAAAGCAATTGAAGATGGGCTAAGATATTCAAATTCCAGTTATAAATTCATTTATAAAGTGAACTTAGTTATCTTGAAAGCCGTTAGACTCAATGCTCCAGAGACTGAACTCACTGACTTATTCACATAACTGCTAAACTGAAATACGAAACACTGACAGCTTTCAGCACACTGTCCCACAGCACACTCCAATCCTAAACTGCTAGAATGACCTATGAGGGGAGAGATTAATTCAGCCTTTATGTTTATTTAGGAAAGTACACCTTTCATTTTAATCAATGGCAAAACCTCTACTGAATCCTATGAAGATTTGGTCAGATCTTTGTCCTCTAGGAATGATGCTGTGACCACTGAACTAGGCACAGACACTAATGATCAGGCACAGATTTTTAAGTGGCTGTGCACGTGCAGAAAATGGGGTAATCATACCACTGGGCACACACCTCTGGTATTTGTGCAAGTGTACAGGTTGCAATGGATCATTAATTGAGTGGTTTTTTTTTTTTTTGTCTCCTGTGTCTTTTTTGTTTTTTTTTTTTTTAAATCTTGAGTTCATGATACAATTTATGCCGTCACTATAAAAACAGATCTCTCTTTGCTGCTAAAAGAACAGGAAGGACTCTTGAATCAATATATTCAATTCTACCAACTTTGTGAATTTGGGAAAGTCAGTTGGTTCCTTTCTTGGACCACTGTCACTCCCGTCATTATCCATATGTGAAATATGAGGCAACAACAGCTGACAAATTAAGGGAAGAAAAGAGAGACAGAAGGAGAAGAGCAACTTAGCTTTTCATTTCAAATTTTTGAATAAGAGGTATCATTGATGCTCCAGATATCACATCTGATTACAAAACATATATTGTGTAACATATCCTTATAATACACCTTTGGAACAATCTTATTTACACATGTTAAGTGTATTAAGAACTCTCTCCTATGGTGAAAATAAAAAAGATTGTGATCAAAATGCTTTTTGCTCTAGATTTTGCTGCCAAGTGAGGTGTTACCTACTCTATGCCATGTGAGACCCACTGGTGAATCTTCAGCTTCCCCAAGTTCTGCTGAATTTTTATTTCAAGCTCCAGTCTACAAGTTCCAAATTGTTAAGCATGGTTATGGATGAAATCTGGAGGTGGAAACCTTGTCAGTCACTGACTATAGGGCCCTGCTCAGCTGCTAATAAAACTACTTCTGCTCTCAGAGAGAATTCTGCTAGCATTTGGGAAAGGTATCTGGGTGACTTTTCTTTCCAAGAGCCAAAGACCCAAAGTGTCTGCTTTGATGTACACCTTTTGCTAGGATTTGGTGTGGTTTTGTATCTGCCACCTCCATAATACACCTGGAACTCAAGAGGTTTTGACATACTTGAAAATATAAATGGATGAGCTGATAGTGTCTTATATCTCTGCTTTACCGATTCTATCCCCTTTCAGTCCTACTGTAATTGCTTACATGGTTTTTGTCTGTTTCTTTTCCTACTTTGATCCTGGATTTAAATTCATCTTCTTCTCTTATAGAAATCTATTATCATTCACATTTTTCTTCTGCTGAAAGCAGAGTAGCACACCCTGGACTTGAGTCTATATTCTGTCACTCAGTTCAGAGGCTGAATTCCTATTGAACACTGGACTCATTACTATTGAAATTGAGAAAACAAATTAAAGAGGTTTCTTCTACTACCTCAAACTCTAATTCTTTGACTCTAACATCAGCCAAAGTCACATTTTCACCCTTACTGCTGAACTACAGCCCTATAAAGCTTTCATCTGTGTGCTCTCAGACCTCTAAGACAAGCTCATAAGCTGTAACTGAAGATTCAGGCACACATGAAGCATACATACATCCAAAATTATGCTGAATATAATGAAACTGGAGAAGAGAGATAAGAATGTCCGTCCACTCGGCTACTTTCTTGTAAGCATGATAAGACTGAAGTCCCAAAGCCAGCCAGGCAGGGATACAAGTCCATAAAAACCACATTAGACTTGAGAGAAGGCTTGCAGGTCTGAAATTTTGCCAAACTGCTAAAAGCTGAAGCATGAAAACAGAGGAACACACAGAACTTGACTGAACACCCACAGAAATCAGTGGGAGACTTTCCACACTTTTTAGTCAGCAACAGATCAAGCCATCCAGTAAGTTTCAGAATGATTAGTATCACTTCTTCCTGTCTCACAAATTAAGTAACACATCCAAACGCACAACCACACCTCAGTATGAATTAAGAGGAGTTGAAAATAATAACTTTTCTTGTAACATACACTTTGTCATGGGAATGCATGTATAATAAACAAACAAACAAAAAAAAAAAAAACAAACCACCAGAAAACAAAAACCCAATAGCTAGGTCTATGAAAACTTTCAGTTGAAGTGAAAAAGTAAAATTATTCTAATTGTTAAATTTTATCACCTTATTCACATTATTTAAAACAAAACAACCCTTTAATAATATGGAAGGATAGCAAGTAAAAATACTTACCTGTAAAATATACGTTAGTACCAAATATCAGAAAACGTAAAGCCCTTCACAGGTGTATAAATGTGATGTGTCGATCACCTCATAAACATAAAAAGATGACTCTGATTCAAAAATATTACAGTCTAATTAGATGGTACATACATAAGGGAGTGGGAGGGAAAAGAGTGAATTGATGAAAGCATTGAAAATAAAGGGTAAAAGTTAAGCACGCATCTTGTTAGCCCATGACTCATAAGTGTCTTATGTATATAGACATGTGTCTATTCACTAGATGAGTAGGCCAATGTTTATCATCCTCTTTTCTCATCTTCTTGTCTTCACGAGTAATTAGAAAAGAAGCGTGAAGGGTTGTAAGACTGCTTCTGGAAGTGGGATGAGAACTAACGGGGCCATATGGAAGAAGCTGTGAGAGCAGAAGGAGAGAAGCACATTGAGAGAAGCTTGAAAGTCTTGATTTGGGTTGAACAAAGAGAGGATAGAAAAGCAGATGAAAATACAAAAGTAAAGAAGTGGACAGAATTATACAAGACCTTGAAGTGAAATCATGATCTTTCAATCCAGATAGCAAAGGAAATGCTGTTTTGTGCTGTTTCTAGTAAGCCAAGCAGCTCCCAAACAGCATTTTCTCTAAGTCTTTCAGTAACATACCACTTCATCACAACTTCCCTGGAAACTTCTTTCCTTAAGTGAATCTTCACTATCAATGACCAAAATATGAGCCATATTATTATATTTTTATATTTTTTTATTTCAAGTTGTAAAAACTTGAAACTGCAAGTGGTATTTGAAAACTGCATGTGGTATTCATGCTTGTAGCCTCTATGGGTTGCCAGGCTAGGAAAAGATTACTGGAAGTGGCTGCATTATGGAAGTGAAGAACAAGGCTTTAAAACACAAAAGTGGCATGGCATTTAGTTTATACAGCAAGGGAGAAATATAGCAAGCTGTGCTGCCACATTAAAAAAATGAATTAATAATTAATAGGTTATTAATGTGTTAACAGCTCTTTACAATGACACATAATTGTAGGAACAGCCATTTATTACCAAAAGATCACTAACAGCTGTTAAATGCGTTGATTATCACAGTGGAAAAAAAAATAAATGTGTTTTTAAAAAATGTCAATAATTAGATCCCTCTTAGGTCACATAAACAGCTTGTAAATAGCTAAACCCAATATTCTAAAGTAAACTTCCACTTGTTGGCTGTTGCTGTTGTTAACAAAGCAAGTTCTAAGGCCAGGATACAAAGAATGAAATTGACATGTACTACCAGATTACAGGGCACAGTAAAAAAAACAAACCAAACCAGAAAAAAAAAAAAACAAACCAAACCAAAACCAAACAAACAAAAAAAAAAAAAAAGAAAAAGGAGAAAACATTAAAAAGAGCATTAAATTGTTCATGTTCTAATATATATGTTTATTTTCTCTTCTTGCTTTATAGCCTTAGGAAGAAAGACAAATGTTAGCTCTTAAGCAAAGCAAAAATCCCACCTGTTCATAATATTTTACATAGAAAAGAATATTTGGACATGAGATAAGCTGCAGATATAGTGCAGAATAAGCAGGAACAAAAGATCCAGAGTCCAAAACATGCCAAAGGAACAAGTAAATTTTGTGCTTTTCTCTACATAGCTGGAAGTCATTTGCTTTTACTATTGTGATTATATGAAACTGTCAAGGACATGTGGAATTAAAATAATATGTTACTTCTGTGGAGTCTGCATTGACTTTGACAGTATGCAACCTATGCAATACAGAAAATCATATTAAGGTCAGTTTGGACATAGCCTTGTGCAACATGGTATAGAGTGAGGCATCCCTGCCCATGGCAGGGGGGTTGGAACTAGATAATCTTAAGGTCCTTTCCAACCCTAATTATTCTACGATGCTATGATCATAACACATCTTGATCTTCAAAATCAGGAACATACCAACGAAGCATAAAACAACACAGAATCATAAAACAGTTTGGGTTTGAAGGAACTTTCAAAAATCACCTAGTTCAAACCCCCTGAAAGAATTCTCTCAACTTATTCCTCAGTTTGTATACTCAGTTCTTGATTTTACATCTGCTTTCTTCATACTTGCTCTGTCCTTTATAAACAAATTTTAGTACGTAGACTAAAAGGTTGCATGTTGATTTGAATGACTGCTCCCATGAACAGTATCCCTAATTAATGTGATCTCAGTAGGACCATTCTTGTATGTGCAAATTCAGGAAAACGTTTCATTATATTGACATGGGGGACAAGGCATGGACAAGTCAGAAGTAAAAACCTGATCCTGAACTGCAGCAGTGATTTCAGTTGAGCTAAGCAAAAGCAGGTTCAGAATTGCATACAGAACAAATGTTCTGTTCACTTTTCAAAAGGCAAAACACTTTAAGATGTGCAGAAGTGGAGTTTACTAAACACAGTTAATGGCTTACTCCCGTGAAGATGAGTATGGACAAACTGAAATGCCTCACCTACAACATATTTTAAGTCTTTGTTTAAATACTTCATGAAAACAAGGGCTGTTGTCTTTGTGCAAACTGCCTTATCATGTAACCCAAGCTTCTCCTGCAGCACTGTGAACTTTCTCCTCATCGTAGTGACAAGAGTATTATAGTTTAGCTTCATGCTCCCATAAACACACAGAGACTTGGACACATCCAATAATATAATTAATGTCATCTGATTTTGTCTGGTAATTTTACTTTAAATAGTAAACCAGTAATATATAAGTAGTTGCCTTGTCAGCAAGTTGCGTAGACTTGATAACAGATAAAAAGGAGACCAGATTATACAGGAGCTGTACAAACAATCAGATCTACTAATTCACAGGTAGCATATGAAAAACTGTACACCGAACTTTGTACACTGAACTTTGAACAAGCATTATCAAGGCTACACAGGGTTAAGTGGTTGTGGGAAAACTGTGCGGCACAAGATGCCATAGCAAGCAATAAAACTTTGCAGATTAAAACCAGTTAAATAAGCACAAAGGAGTCAGACCAAGGTTATGTGAGCTGATTTGCTTATTACAGCCAAAATGAGCCATGAAACATAAAATATTTTAAGTAGATCTCAAGATGCCAAGGTAATTGTGTCAGCACTTGCACAGAGACTGGGTAAGAAGCAATATAATATTGCAAAATGAAAAGCAAGATGAAAGAGATCAAAGTGCTAGGTGATGTGCTAGGTGGGGCTGTCAAAAATGAAAATCACAATTCAGACTGCTAAACTGTACTAGAATGTATTGTATTTACTAGTATATTAATTCTTCTATTAATATTAATCCTATCCATGATTCAAGCTAAGTCCACTTGCAGTGCCAGTACACAGTACAGAGCTATACATGAATCTGGCAGATATTGAAAGGAGACCATCAACCTTTTCCAAATAACAACAGGCAAACATGTAAGAAGAAGGAATCTGACTGTTAAGAAAAGTTTAAATGAGAAAGGATAAACTTCAGAATGCCATGGAAAATGCCATGTCTAAAGTGAGATGTTTATTATAAGCATATAATATGCTAATACACCACCTAACTAGTACAGTGGCAGCTCAGTTTCAAACGACTTCAGTGCACACCTGAGAGCTAGCAGAGGATTTATAAAGACCATCCCCACATAATTTTGCCAATTTTAGCTGGTTCTCTATTTAGTATCTTTAGAAAGGATCTTAAATGAAATAGGGACTGACAAGTCAACATTCTTTCTTTATCCAGCACGTAGCTTTCATGAAACTCAAATTAATGATTTACATTGCTTTTTGTGTAAGACCACAAGAATGAAAGCTTAAAGTCAGTTTCTTGCTAATATTGTGAATCTGCTATAGCTGAAATTAAGAGTCATCTTAACATTTGTTTGTGAGATTGATACAATTACTTTAAATATGTGATATTTTAAGATACATTTCATAGAAACATCAGTGCTATTTAATAAATCATGTGATTAGGAGCAGAATGGAGCATTGTAGGCACATATAGGTTAACTCTTTTTAGAAGATGTATAAACTGCTTTGTGATAATGCTCCAATTATTTAGCCAGCCACCATTAATACAAAGTAACATTTGATAAACTGCTCAAATGACTTAAAAAATTGTGATGCAGAATCGATCGGGATGTCATCTTCAAAGCCATAAAAATGTACAGACACAACACTGCCTATATACACTGCCTTTGCCAAAACCAATCCCATTATATTTGTGATTCTCAACTCAGGTACTCCACATTTCTCTGCATGACAAGTGATGCGAAGCTTTTCTCTGGATCTGCTTACAAAATTCATACATAATTCTTCTGGACCTGCCTCATTTTGAAGAGTGTAAGGATCAAAGAGAAAGACAGAGAAGACAGGAAAAGCCTGAATACAGGAATGAAATATTTCTGGGTTGACAGTATAATAATTTTTACACCGTGCAGATTAGATGGTATTCAGACAAATTACAAGGGCACCACAGAAAGACATGGGGTGAGGGAAACTCATTTGAGTGTTTTTAGTATGTGGAAAATATTTCTTCCCAGGAATTACATAAAATTTTACAAACTCGTATCTGACTAAACAATACCACATTTGTTTCTCAATAGCACATTTGCCAAATGTGCTCCAAAGCTACTCTCTCTAAACAATTGTGAAATGTTTAAATACACTAGAACACTTGCACACCTTTGGCTTTAATACCTGCCGATATCGGAAAAGCACTGTAGCTGAACCTTTTCAAGATACCAGGGAAATAACAGGCTTTCATGACATTATGAACAAAATTAAAGGACTGATGAGCATGTTCTTCATACGGGAAGACTCCTGGAAAATTACTTGAATGTGTGTTTTCTCATAAGCAGGTAAAGATATCAAAATATTAAAATATCGGCATTTTTGTTCTCAGTGTTGGTTGACAACATTTCAACGAGTCCATTGGAACTTGTAGCACAGAGGGTGGCTCTTCTTGAGCTAAAATGGGCTGGATAAAATGCAGAAGGCTACAGGACAGGAACTGAAAGTTCTATAGAACAGGCAAACTAACAAGCAGCTGGCCAAATAAATTTTTCATCTTAATTCCATGAAGTCACACTATTGGGATGCACTGAATCTTGTGGGCTCCACCATAAAAAAACAAAAACAAAACAAAACAAACCCCACACACACAAAAAAAAAAAAACCACCCCCCCCAAAACAAAAAAACACCACCCCCAAAAACAACAACAAAAAAACAAAACTTCTTTTCTAAGGTATTAGTTTTCAAAAAAGAAAAAAAAAGCATTTGATACAGCAAGGCAAGCTAGATCCTAAATTAGAGAATATACATCAACCAAATCCATCAATCAAATATTTTAAATTGAAAAGATTTTCCAGAGCTTCAACAAGTAGTGGATTTCCCCTAATAAGACTTCTTGAAGTCAGAAGCTACACTCACAGTGGTTTGTCTTAAGACACAAACAGAAGACAAATAAAAGAAAAAGTGTAAAACAAAACCAAGTGACAACACAAGAGTGCAAAAGTAAAGCATATCAAATATCATTTACTCTAAAACTTTTCATTTACAAAGCATATTTGTTGAAAATAATTTCCAATTCTGAGAGTTTTGTTCAATTTTTCAGAAATGTCTCTCAAAAAACCACTTTTCATACCTCTGTTTTCACAGTGAAAATCACTTTTCAAAACACTGCAAGGTTCAACATGTAGGCATTCTCCAGATCAGTGCTGTGAAGGCACTGTTAGATCATTCTCCATAGTTAATATTTAAAGTCCTGAACTTGATTATACTAGTGATGCACTGATAAATACTTCATATACAAAGAAAAACCCTCCTTGGAAACTAAGTTAAAAGCTAGACTGAGGAAATTGTACTCACCTTCTCAGTATAATAGTCTGAACTCTATGAAGATCACAGAAGGCATCACAGAAACATGGTGGGATGGCTCCTGTGACTGGAGTGTTGGAATGGAAGGTTACAGACTCTTTTGAAAAGGCAGGTCCAGCAGGCGTGGAGGGGGAGTTTTTACGTTAGGGATAGGCTGGAGAGTATAGAACTCTGTCTGGGGACAGGTGAGCAGTTAACAGAGAGCTTGTGGGTCAGGGTTAAAGGGAAAACAGCGATGGGAGACATTACTGTGGGGATCTGTTACAGACCGCCTGATCAAGAGGACTCTGTGGATGAAGCACTCTACAGACAGATATGAAAAGCCTCACGCTCGCAGGCACTTGTTCTCATGGGGGACTTCAACCATCCTGATGTCTGTTGCAATGACGGTAGGGCCCGGCACAAGCAATCCAGGAGGTTCCTCAACTGTGTGGAAGACAACTTCCTTCTGCAAGTAATAGAGGAGCCGACAAAGAAGAGGTGCCATGCTTGACCTTGTGCTCACCAACAGGGAAGGGCTCGTTGTAACTGCAGGGCAGCCTTGATTGCAGAGATCATGAGATGGACGAATTTGATATCCTCAGGACAGTGAGAAGAGCGTGCAGCAAGCTAACTGCCCGCGACTTCAGAAGAGCAGACTTTGGCCTCTTCAGGAACCTGCTTAGTAAGGTTCCATGGGATACAGCCCTAGAAGGCATGAGGTCCTAAGACTGTTGGTTAATATTCAAGGATCACCTATTGCAAGCTTAGGAGTGTTGCATGCCAACTAGAAGGAAGTGCAGCAGGAGGGCCAGGAGACTCCTTGGATGGATAAGGAGCTCCTGAGGAAAATTCAAATGAAAAAAGAGGCTTATAAATGGTGGAAGCAAGGACAGGTGGCCTGGGAAGAATACAGGGATGTTGTTTGGGAACCTAGGGACCAGATTAGGAAAGCAAAGCCTAAGTAAGAATTAAACTTGGCAAGGGATGTGAATGGATTCTATAGGAATGTAGCAAATAAAAGACAGACTAGGGACAATGTGGGCCCCCTCCAGAAGCTATCAGGAGAACTGGCTACACAGGATTTGGAGAAGGCTGAGGTTCTGAATGACTTCTTTGTCTCAGTCTTCACTGGCAAAGGCTCTGACCGCACAACCCTAGTCTTTGAAGGCAGACGTAGGGACTGTGCGAATGAAGACCTTGGGCCCACTGTAGGATAGGATATGGCTCAAGACCATCTTAAGAACCTGAACATACACAAGTCCATGGGACCTGATGAAATCCACCCACGGGTCCTGAAGGAGCTGGTGAATGGTGCTAAGCCACTGTCCATCATATTTGAAAAATGATGGCAGTCAGGTGAAGTTCCCAATGACTGGAAAACAGAAAATATAACCCCCTTTTTCAAAAAGGGGAAAATGGATGACCCAGGCAATTATAGAACAGTCAGTCCCACCTGTGCCTGGCAAAATCTTGGAGCAGATTCTCCTGGAAGGCATACTAAGGCACATGAAAAACAACAAGGTGCTGGGTGACAGCCAGCATGGATTCACTAAGGGGAAATCCTGCCTGACCAATTTGGTGGACTCTATGATGGGGCTACGGAACTGATGGCTGGGTAGAGCAGTTCATGTCATCTACCTGGACTTGTGCAAACCGTTCAACACTGTGCCATGTGACATCCTTGTCTCTGAATTGGAGAGACATCAATTTGATAGGTGGACCACTCGGTGGATAAAGAACTGGCTGGATGGCAGCACACAAAGAGTTGTGGTCAATGGCTCAATGTCCAGCTGGAGACCAGTAACAAGGGGTGCCCCTCAGGGATCAGTGTTGGGACTGGTCTTGTTCAACATCTTTGTCGCTGAAATGGACAGTGGGATTGAGTGCGTCCTCAGCAAGTTTGCCGATGACACCAAGCTGTGTGGTTCAGTTGATACACTGGAGGGAAGGAATGCCATCCAGAGGGACCTTAACACTCTTGTGAGGTGGGCTGATGCCAACCTCATGAAGTTTAACCATGACAAGTGCAAGGTCCGACACCTGGGTCAGAGCAATCCCACACATAGCTACAGGTTGGGCAAAGAAGAGATTCAGAGCAACCTTGCAGAGAAGGACTCGGGGGTGTTGGTTGATGAGAAAATGAGCATGAGCTGGCTTCAGTGTGAGCTCGTGGCCCAGAAAGCCAACCGTATCCTGGGCTGTATCAAAAGGAGCATGATCTTGCCCTTCTACTCTGCTCTCATGAGACCTCACTTGGAGTATTGTGTACAGTTCTCAACATAAAAAGGACATGAAACTGCTGGAACAAGTCCAGAGAAGGGCCACGAGGATGATCAGGGGACTGGAGCACCTCCTGTATGAAGATCGGCTGAGAAAGTTGTGGCTATTCAGCCTGGAGAAGAGAAGGCTGTGTGGAATCCTCATAGCAGCCTTCCCATGTCTGAAGGGGGCTTATATGGATGCTGGGGAGGGACTGTTCATTAGGGACTGTAGTGATAGGACAAGGGGTAACAGATTAAAACCTAAACAGGTGAAGTTTAAGTTGGATATAAGGAAGAAATTCTTTACTGTTAGGGTGGTGACGCACAGGAATGGGTTGCCCAGGGAAGTTGTGAATGCTCCATCCCTGACGGTGTTCAAGGCCAGGTTTGACAGACTTGGGTGACACAGTTTAGTGTGAGGTGTCCTGCCCATGGCAGGGGGGTTGGAACTAGGTGATCTTAAGGTCTTTTTCAACCCTAATTATTCTATGATTCTATTCTGTGATTCTAAGATCAGCTTTGGAATCACTACAAACCCATGGCAGTAGGAACAGCATTTCAGAAAATTCTGAATCTTTTGGTGAGACAGTATTATTAAAATAGTTGCAATTTAGTCCTAGAAAAAATGAAATTTAATTTGGCATGATGCGTGCAATTCCTAGCAATGGTAGCAGATGAGTTTAAGTATAGCACACACTCGACTCTATGTCGACATGACTATATAAAGAATACAGGTAAAGGAAAATCCAAGAATTTAGATTTCTGATTACAGGGTATTAATGAAGTTCAAACATGTACTGCTAGCTGAAACAAATATTTGGATCCCAGGCTCCAAGTATTTTCTACCCGTCTGGGTCCCAGGATTTATGGTAGTGGAAGAACAGAAGTCTAAATTTAGGTCAAACTCGGTATCTGTAATGATTTACATTCACTTAGACCTTATTACCTAATCTAATATTGTTTCACTTTAGATGAAGGTGACCTCCGTCCCTTTGATTAGCTGTAGACAGTGTAGCTATATATAGTGATCTAACTGATGCTGAACTGGAAGCACCAGATGTTTTAACATATAGCAGTTGGACACAGGCTATTTCAATGAGAGAGACTGTGCATTTAACTGTTTAAGAAGAAAACTTTTTACAAGATATGTAAAAGCGGTAGAAGCAATAATAACAGAACATGACATGCATCAATGAATGGACAAAAGATATGGAAATATTTGACACCTGAAAAAAATCCATGAGTCAGTATGAAGGGAATGGCTGGAGGGAGTAGTTACAGTAAGTACACCAAAAGTTGACTTCCAGGGAAACTGCACAATAATTCAAACTACCTGCTTCGGTTTTGAAAACCTTTGGGATGCTGAGTTATTCTGAGAGTGCATTGTAACACTGCCATTGTTTTGTCATACCAGTAGATCTCAAAACCCTCAACAAAAGGAAATTTCAACAATCTGAGGAATGCTTTTTTATCCCTTTTAAGGCAATGAGCACACAGCTTGCAACAACCCCATCCCACTGCAATATTCCAACATAACATAGTGTCAATCTGTTATGGCAATCACACTAAGATGACCAAATACCACTCCACCTCTTGTAAAGTAGTGTTTGTTTCATCATGAATATCAGTATTAAAGATTAGTGCATTACAGGTCCATGCACTTTCTGCACATGTAATACTCAAGAGACCTCTAGCTTTTACGTAGCCTAAGATATGTTAAGCTTACAAGATCTGTCTGGACAAAGCCTAGGAACATTATGGCTACAAAATAACCAAAAGCTAAGATCTGAGGGGAAATGAACAAATTTCTAAATTAATATAAGAAACTTAAAATATTTCATTTAAAATTGACATACATTTTCTCCAAACTAATATTTACATTTTTCCAATTATATTTCTTTCCTAACAAGTTCACATTGGTTAAGTTTATAATTAGAGAATAAAAGTCTGCAGTAGATTATTTTTTATGTGGCTGTTATTTGATGGTCTTCATACTAACATCCACCTTGTTAACGAACAGAGGATTATTTTAGCAATTTGTGTCTCCTGCTGATAATGATAACACCATTTGGAATTACAATAATTCCACATGTCTCTCATCAAAGAAGAAAATTAATATTCAGCAATGATTTTACAACTAATGGGATGAGAAAGAGTAAACCATGCTACACTGTGATGCGCATAAACTCTGCCTTTTCTAAAACACACCCTGAGGGACAACACAAGTACTTACACAATAAGCCTTTGAGTTAAAAAAAACCAAACAAAATCCTATACATGTATTCATTTCTATAAACACAAACATTCAGAGAGCGTCCAGCTCTAACAGATGGAACATATCTGTAGATAAACTGGAAGGGAAAAACCTACAATAATACCGCAGTTAACTGTTCACGCAGCTAGTACACCCACAGCATTAAAGATGTTATGTACAAATGCATGAGAAATATATTGAAGTTAAGGCTGCAGTACAATTTGCTCTTTCACATTTTTCAGATTTTTTAAGATTTTTATTTGATAAATCTAATATTTGTTAACACAATTTCTCCATGAATTAGTAAAAGAAACTTTTTAATGGATTTTATCTTAGAGTTGTATTGATACAGATGACAGGTAGAGAAGAAATGAATGCATAAAGAGCTAATGATGAAAATAACTGATAGTTTCACTGGTGATGTAAGAGGACAGAGTCTGAATTACAGTATTTGGGCAAGAGAAGTTATTGGACTTTTAAAAGAAAATAAAAGCAAACAGACAATTCAAGGACACGCTGGACTGAGAAGACAGAATTACTCCAGGACAGGGGCTGAGAACTCGATTTTTTAAATGATGAATTACCTTGCTCCTTTACACTGACAGAACTAAAAAAAATCATTGCAAATGGCAAAAAGCTGTCATTTCAAAGCCAAAATAATGCTAAATGCCATTGTTTCACACTAGAGGTCACCCCCGGTAAGAAAATATAATTCTAGCATCTTTCATTTTCCACCTGTAGCTGGTACAATATCGAAAGGCTGTTCCTTATAGTAAAGATGTGGGATTTCTTTTTTCTTTTTTTCTTTTTTTTTTGTTTGAGGCTGTTACATTAAAAAACATTTCAGTCAAACAAAAGAAATTTTATTAAACAGGATTCACTTTTGACTGTCATACAGAACCTGTTAATTACCATATTGAGACAGCTTTTGTTAAAGAAACCATATGCTTGATTCTAGGGGTTGTTTGTAAATAAAAAATATAGTGAAATTTTAGTTGAAGAACTTTTATGCCTATCATGACTTTTTTTTTCTTAGTTTGTTGATGGTCAGCATTGACAGTTAAGCAGAGCAGCATATATGCACACAAAATGTCTGCCGTTTATTTGCATTTGATCAGAAATAGAATCTGTATAATAGTGTAAGTACACCTGTACTACTATTCATAATTTCTTTTGAATTTCCACAAGATGCGTGTTTATGTCACTGAAAGTGTTAAGAGTAATGATTTAGGGGGATTTGCAAATGAAATAACTCAATATTAGTTTGACGATAAGACCAAGATACAGCTACAGTGATGATTTGCATGTGTAGGATACTGTATACATGATCTTCAATTTCTAACTAGGATTTTAAAAGTAGTGTTTGAGAACAGATACAGAGCCAAAGGTTAGAAATATTGTATTTATTTGTGTCTGTACAGACAGAAGTTTGCACAGAATGTAATTAGAAGCATTTTTAGCACTTCCATTGCTCTATAAAAATGCCAAGTATTCATCCATAGAAACATAAATCACTCTTTAGCTACCAGAGCTTGAAACATTTACATCTCATCAATGCTTACTTCATTCCTCTATTTATTTCATCACGGCAACCCTATTCACAGGAGAGATACAGCTAAAGTTTATGCCAGAAAATTGACTGCAGTAAAGAAGCTGACAGGATCAGGCCACTACACTGGGCTTTGGCTACCATGTTCTGCATAGCTTAAAATGATATATGAGCCAAAGCACCTTGGATAGCCAGTGAGACATAATAACTACCACTTCCCTGAATACTCTTGAAGATTACCCATCTGGCTTGACTGGATTTTGTTGCTTCATTTGGATAGGATGCTTACTGTCCAAAATGGATAACGTATGTCAGCTTTGAAATGCTGAGTGATAAAACATTACATCACAGAGCCACAAAGTACTTTCCTGCAGATATATACCTACAGGAAGCCTTGGGGAACAAAAAGAACAAAGCAAACAACCCATCAGACAACAATGTGTAGTAATGTAATGCATAGCAACTACAGTAACACACATACAGACATGTATAACCTTACACTACTTAGCTCAAGTGTTCTAGTAATGGCTTTAGACTATTGGATGCTTTCAAGATATAGAATTCTCTATCGTTTGTTGTGGGTTTTTTTAATAAGGAATAAAATAATAAATTTTCTTTTGCTCTTTAAAACAAGCAAGACTATGGAAAAGTGATGTCAGTAATCTTCAACAGATATCTTAATTTCATTCTAGAAGAAATCATTATATAAATGTAATATGATAAAGAACTGACAAATATTTTTTATTTTGCATGAGTTAGGAGGGAAAAAAAAGTATTTGTAAAATTTTTTTTCAGACAAAACTCAGAAAATCTCAAACCTACATTCTAAATTTTGTAAGCCTGAGGGCATTTATAAAAAGTACATAAATTTCCAGATCGTAGGGAAGAAAAAACCAAGTAGGTTAAATAAAGAATGTGCTAAAAATTGTATCAATTAATTATGTAACTTTACACATTTCAAAAATATACCTCAAATGCTCACTATCTCCACTATAGAAGTCCTCTAGACTATGTAACCTTTGCTTTTTACTCAACGGCGAGTTTATTGAGAGGGGTTTTTTTCTGTTTGCTTTTAAAAGAGTTGATGTGCTTCTTTTAAAGCTTTAAAGTTTGAGACTGACATGGATTGTAGTTTTAACTGGTCTTTTACTAAAATATTAATTTTCATTTACACATAATATACTTACAACTTATAACTGAATCACAGTCAAAAGAACAGTGATCTACTTTTTATAGGTGCCTGTGAGGGTACAAAGGAGAATGAAGACAGCTATTCACAATTTGTTGGCAGGAAGCAGAATCTAGTTTCAGTTTTTATGAAAAGGATTTGAAAAGACTTGTAAGAGTTGGGGACGGCAGAGGGAGTGAACCAAACCAAACCAAAAACAAGAAAAAAAAAAACCACAAGCAAACAAGCAAAAAACAACCACAAAGCAAACCAAGAAATACTTCCCTTGGGTGAAGTTGCTTCCAGCACTTAAATAATTCCATCCTTGTGTTTATCTTAATGTGAGTTTACCTTCATCCATGACCATTTTCCAGCATCCATTAACATGCTATTATATATCTTTGAATCATGCAGCCATAAGTAGTTAACGTGAGTTATTATTGCTACAGAGACTGAAAAAACAGACAAATCTGTCGTAAGTTAGCAGTTCAGACATACACTTGCACAAACTCAGCAATAAATAATGAATATATACAGATGTGTATGTATGTGTATATATATATACACACAGAGAAAAGTCGGTACCATTTCAATGATCAATTTAGTTCTATTTTGGAATGAAACTGTTTCTGTCCCCAAAAAAACTGCTATAAAGGTTGATTTCTGCTCCTCAAAAATCTCTCATAAGCCAACAGTTGTTAATTTCACAACAGATATATTTACTGCTAAAAATATACGCCTAAGCAATTTTGCATATAATAAGCACACTATAAAGATGTTTGAAGCAGAAGCTACTTTAAGGTAGCATACCCTTGCATACTGTAATTGCTATAAAAAGATACACATTTAGTATAAAATATATAGCAAGCAGTTATGCATGAGGACCAGTGTCTTTTATGTCCTTCTGACAAAGACTCAATCAACTCATAGGGTTTCAACAAGAAGAATTGCTTTAAAATAATCATAAAATCATAGAATGGTTTGGGTTGGAAGGGACCTTAAAGATCATCCAGTTCCAATCCCCTTGCCACAGACAGGGGCACCTTCCGCTTAGACCAGGTTGCTCAAAGCCCTGACCAACCTGGCCTTAAACATTTTGAGGGATGAGGCATATGCTTCTCCATGTCTCTCATTTTAAGGTCTAAACAGAAATAAAGACACCAGCAAAACAAAATTACATTCTTAGGAGTCTTATTTTTTTAATCAGTTATCTTCTGCATTTTCTTGGTTCTTACAAGAGGAAACAACTACATTTAATTTGAGAAATTCTAGAATCATAGTATTTCATTTGAAATCCAAATGTTTTGATGGTTCTAGTTGCCTGTAATGACACCCAAAGCTTACAAAACAGAAAAGACTGTATCTTTGCCCCTCTTTCTCTGCAGGAACATGAGGCATCTGCACAGTCCAGTTCATTTTAATGACCAACTGACAATTCAAGCTCTAAAAGCTATAGTGTTATAAGAAGCTGCACCCTTCCTAATGTACCCAGTTATTCGCAACAGCCTGATAGGACTGCTCTGCCAGAGTGGTCATCTTTCTTATTTCTGGTACCAAGCTTCCTCACCAAGGCCTAGTCACAAGTTTCTAGAAAGGCCTGAACAGCACAGTGTAGGAATCCTCTGGTATTATTCAGTGGAAAGCCAAATGTGGAGACACCTGAGTGATATTCAACTCCGGAAACAGCCTAACCTTGGGAATTCTGGCTACACACAACCCATTTTTACTGACTAACCTCAAGAACAATATGTATGCGTACACAAACAGGTGTGCGTGTGTTTGTGTCTGTATATGTACATGTGTGCATACATATATATATATATATACACACACGCGCACACACATATACCTGTATCACTCCAAGCATGCAATACATCAGCCTTCGGCTGACAAAGGCCTTCTCACATGTGCTGTTCCCAGTCTGGAAGAGGCTACAGACAGAAGAGGAAGACTAACATGGAGTGACTTCTCTGGCAGGAATCTTGTTACAGTAAGACAAGAGCAGAGAGTGAATCAGTTCTTCCAGCTGGTCTGTTGAAAGGCAATTTATGAGGGAGAGAAAAACTAAAATACGGTGACAGAGAAGCTTGGGGAGAGAGGAAAAAATAAGATGCTTTCACCCTCTTTCTGACATCAAACAGCAGCTGAAGGGTGGCGGCTGCTGTAATGAATAGGAAGAGGAAAGCAGCAAGCAGGAAAGACTGGGAGATTTCTGCTACAGCTGAGACCATTTAGGACTTGAAAGGATAACAACAAAAATCCTGAAGAATGCTCAGGAGTTCAAGTGTGATAGGAAAGGCAGCTGTTACTGGTTTAGTCTATAGAATTCACTTAATGTGCAAGTTGTTAAAAACAAAGTGATACCAGGAGTGGAGTTTGGGGACAGTTTAAACCTGAGCTGGAAGAAGGAAGGAGCTGGGGCTTGGCTGGAATAAAGGGGGAAAAACAAGCAAAGTGACAGACAAGAATCATGGGGAAAGTAAAATTATCCAATTCGATCATCTGCACAGTAAGTACACCTTATTCCAAACTAGAACCAGGAGAAACCTTTATGCCCTTGTGGAGCAGAAAGGATCTCATTTTTCTGGTTTTATCTGGAAGTCTGTAAACAATAGCACTCATGTCTGTATTTTAGAAGAAATATTTGTCAAATTAGTCCATAAGAGTGGACACTTTTGATCAGGAATGGATAGTCCCCAAGTTGTGAGTATCCTGAACTTCCTCTTGCCATAGGGTCTTGCAGCTCTAAAAATATGCTAAATTAGTTTTTCTAATATTTTGCTGCTTAAGTCACCAACAGTTCTATTTCTATGTGAAATTTGGTAGCAACACACATGAAGAGGACCATTTGCAGACTGACAAGCTTTTTATCATATATATATTGGTCACTGCTGAAAACTAATACCAAAGCATAAATCTCCAGTCCACTATTAAAAACATGATAGTGAGATCTAAGATGTCTTAAAGGGCCACCTATTGCACACCGCCACTGCACAAGAATCAATACTATGTACAAAACCAGATTAGCTAAGCATGATAAGAGAAAAAATCATAATTCAGCCTAGTTTTCATGTTTGTAATAGTAAAAAAAAAAGGAAAAATCCTTCTTTAAAAAAAAATAATCTTTACTTAAAAGGGGCTGCAAAAGGAAATCAAATGGCTACATCCCAGATCTTGTGACATACAATGCATCATGCCAGTGCATGGGTTTTGTAAACTTCTCAAGTCTAATTTTTGTACTACATTTGGTTTTCAAACTATAGCATAAATTATAATGCTGTGATAGCATTTGATTCAGGATGGTAAAAAAAAAATACAAACCCAACCCTCCCTGCAACTGATTTTGTTCAGAAACATGAAAATGCCTATTTCTCTATGCAGCAGAAGTGTTTGAAACTGAATCAAAGTACCAATATCAAACCAACAGAACTCACAAACTGCCAGAAACTGTAAACACCTGACTTCTCAACTTGCTGGTTGACAGGCATTTTTAAAAATAACGATAATGTATCACACTGTGCTTGTGTGAACTAGACTGCAGTCAGAACAGGGAGTTTTCTGTTGCTCCAGTCCTAGCTGATGGCTCAGATCCAATACAAGCATTCATGAAAGGTCCTCTAAATGTTCAAAAGCAGGAAAATTTGAGTGCCATGTCTCAGTCCTCTGGAGAAATAATCACCCTTATAGCAGATGTCATCATGGTTGCATAGAAGGAGGAAAGCACATCAACAATATTTGCTCTTGAAAGTTACAGTTCTGCAGAAGTTGCTTGACTGATTGTTGCTGAATTCTTGAATGGCAGTGGTCTGACTTACAGCCAGAACTCGCATACCTTTGCATCATTTTAAGTCAGGGCATGGCAAGATGTGACACAGAGCTTGCCTGAATAATTAGGAACAGGAATCTCACGCTGGTTTTGCTGCATGAAGTGTGCATGTTTGACTATTCCTTAAACTGCATTTAAAAGTTCATCTTAGACAAAACAACCTCAGTGCAGATGTCCTGACTTTGGCTCTTTTGATTACTTTTATCCTTGGCCTTTAGTCTAATTTTATGTAAAATTAGTTGGAAATTTATTTAATTCAGACATAAACAATAATTGTTTTCTTTTACTCTTTCTACTTGTGCATGTGTCTACAACTATTTTTTCATCAAAACTCCCTTCGTCTAATGGTCTGCCATGAGTAAGAAATGAAAATATTGCAAAAATATGCTAATAGAAAAAAGGTGTTTGGTAGAAATTCAGAGACAAGGACACATCCAGGTTCTGATTATATGCAGTTTAAACTTCAGTGTCCTTTTTCCTTCTTGTTCTTCCATTTGTCTTTGATCTCTCCACAGTTCCAGCTATTTTTATCCATTTGCTCACTGCCAAAAAGGTCTCTCCACTTAGAAACCAACATGCATCTATCTGACCCTGTTCCAGAGTCCTTCTTTTAACAAGGAACAAGAGCAAGCTGTTGGCTCCGTGTCAGTGGCAGGCTTTAAAGCCATCAGCAATAGGAAGCAGCAAAAAGATTTGAGCCCTCTTCGGCTGTAAACCATCATCTGTTTAGCATTCATTTTTGCCATGACAGTTTAGCAGCCTGAAGTCCAAAGCAGTCTCAGACTCAAGCCTTGGCTCTAATTAGAAGGAGTAAATTTTACTATAAAGCCAGGTGGCACTTCATTTTAAGATATCTGAAATGAGTGATGAAAAGAACATAAACTCTTGTTTATAGGTAAAGAAAAAAAAAAGAAAATTAAAATTAAGCTATGGGATTCTATTAAGTTGCTGCATTTGTCTGAACCAGTCCCTTACCCTACACAGATAAAGGGAAATAAGAAGTAAGGATTTATGTAAAATATATCCAATTATATTATCACACACTTTTTCTTCACAAGAAATTTCCATGTGTAAGTTTAGACCTAGTTAAAGACAAGAACATATCTGATTGTTAAATTTGTATTTAAAATTCAAACCTTTATATTAAAATTATTTTATTATTTATGTTGTGTGTAAAAATACAATTAATTCAGATTTCTCTACTACTATCCTTCTATAGAAATAGAGTTATGATAATTTTTTGTTTCATGTTGGAAACAAATCTTCTGGAAACTCACTGAAAGGAAATAAATGTAAGCTCTTCATGTACTGAAAATTCACTTCTGAAATGAGATAAATGTCTTTGAAAATTTTACTTAAACCACTTAGAAAATACAACGTGCCATCCAGTTGCACTGTATGCCTTCACAACTGTCAGCTAATCAGAGTGTGGATTTAGGACAGGAAAGAGACATGTCTTTGCATTCTCTCCGCAAAGCTCAAGAGATTTAACAGTCCGTTTGTTGAGAGAGGCAGGAGCAGAGGCTAAAAGGATATACATATGCCTGTGATGTCAGTTCTTTTCAACTCCTTGACACTAGGTAAAGGGTGGAGTGTTTCAAGCAAGACAAGCTGGACAATTTTATGTCTGTAAGAACAAGTTAATGTAAAAGTTCAAGTTAAAAAAAAAAGTTACGTAATTATTCTTGATCATTTCCCAGATTGCAAAAAAACAAACAAAAAAAAAATTATTAGTAGGCTAGAAATCTATCTATCATGGGTGAGGAAAAAAGGAAAACAATTACATATGTTTTTATTTACCATCTTCGTTTTGAGTCTTTGGAATAGACTGAGCTTAAACTTCCAATTTTTCTCTGTAATAAAGAATAAAGAAACTAGGAATAAAGAAACTCTGTAGCTAGGAATAAAGAAAATTTTCTCCTTGTTTCATCATACCTTTAGTGAAAGACATACTTTCTATTTAATACCTGTTCCCAGCAACCAGAGCCTGACGTAAACATTGAGCTATCACCATTTTGTGACAAAACAGCAAGGACTGGCAATGCTCCAAAATCGTCATTAATAAGAAGAAAGTGCTCCTTTCCCTCATAAATAGGAGGCTTATAGTTTTACTCAAAGCAAACCAGACACAGGACTTATATTTACTTA
>NW_026900654.1:0-18432 GCF_033783945.1 Neopsephotus bourkii
AGAAGGGATTTTACTGTCCATGTGGATCTGTTTAATTATCTCACATGGAAAAAATGTCACCCTCTAGAGGGCCAAGTTCTATTCTTTTATTGTGGCTGGAGTTGTATATTTCTAAATATAAGAGATCGCAGTGGGAAATACTGGCAGAACCATTATTGGAATACCTCAACACAAAAGGTAATGTGAAATTTAAAAGCAGCTATTTTGACTTCATTTTTTTAATGTTGCCACTCTATCCCAGATAAAAACAGGAAGAAAGACTTTTCTGTGTTTCTTTCAACAGTAAGTGACCAGAAGTTATGTAAACTAAGTGGTGAAGATAGGCTAAGTGAAAACAGTGTCCACATTTAAACCAGACACACAGATTTTACATGGCTAAAAGTTGCATCTATGTTGTATTTTAGCTGAAAAAGTCCAAAATCCAGCTGAAGCTAACTCTGTTGATTCCTTCGGTAGCACATAGAACAAGCTGTATCTGCATAGTGATTCATGCTACCTCTAACAGGCATCAATTTTAGTACGTACACTGGATATGCTTCTCAGTCCAAGAAGCCTAGATGATTAGCTTACATTAGATAATGCTTAAATAGCTAAATATTAGACAAGACATATCCCAGCACAGCCAAATGGAACATTTCTAGTGAAGTACATCACTGTCAGGCAATTCTGCTTTCTTAGAGTAACTGATTTCACCAAAACACTTACTTGAGTAAAGGATGAATCACCTTCTTAGAGGTACCTCTTTTTCCATCTAGCTCATTCATTCGACCCACAAGACATCCTTGTCTCTAAATTGGAGAGACATCAATTTGATAGATGGACCATTCAGTGGGTAAAGAACTGGCTGGATGGCCGCACACAAAGAGTTGTGGTCAATGGCTCAATGTCCAGCTGGAGACCAGTAATGAGGGGTGTCCCTCAGGGATTGGTGTTGGGACCGGTCTTGTTCAACATCTTTGTCGGTGACATGGACAGTGGGATTGAGTGTGCCCTCAGCAAGTTTGCCAATGACACCAAGCTGTGTGGTTCGGTTGATATACTGGAGGGAAGGAATGCCATCCAGAGGGACCTTGACACGCTTGTGAGGTGGACTGACGCCAACCTCATGAAGTTTAACCATGCCAAGTGCAAGGCCCTACACCTGGGTGGGAGCAATCTCAGGCACAGCTACAGGTTGGGCAGAGAAGAGATTCAGAGCAGGGCTGTGGAGAAGGACTTGGGGGTGTTGGTAGATGAGAAAATGAACATGAGCCAGCTTCAGTGTGCGCTCACAGCCCAGAAAGTCAACCGTATCCTGGGCTGCATCAAAAGGAGCGTGAGCAGCATGTCGAAGGAGTTGATCCTGCCCCTCTACTCTGCTCTTAAAAGTGTCTTTGCCATACTGGAGAGGGGGCTGATCAGCTAACACTACATCCCAGTTCAGGCTGTGGGAAATGTTTTGCAGGTAAATTACTTGGAATTCCAGCCCTGAAGAACTGTGCTACTGTATCTGCTAAGGAATTTCATTCCCAGTTGGACTTTATTAAGCACAGCTGCAAAAGTAGTAGAATTAATGGCTGTGAAACAGAACATTTGCTTTCATGACCACTAAATCCCCACTGAAAAGACACTCCCACATGGCTATTGATTCAAACTGTTAGGCTAAACAAACATGTTTAGAACTCTGCCCTAAAGATGACTGTCATACACGAATGAGGAAGAAATAAAGTGGACTCATATTTCACACTGGTAATTTAGACTCAATACACCAAATTTCCCTTTTGTCCTCTTTAGCAAGTATGCTTCATTTTCCACTCAGGAGAGAAAAGAATCTCACCGAATATATTTCAATCAAACATTTCATCAGAGTTCTCTGCTTTTGTCTTGCACGTTTCCAAACTTCTAATTTTAGTATACTAGCACATGTTTTCTATTAACAGATCTTCTCTTTCTCATTTATACTTGACCTTCTATACATCATTAATTAAAGTTGTTATCATCACAATATGTCAGCTCTTTTTGTGTTCCATTGCTGCTAAAAACAATAATGCATTGCTGTTTTCCTTATCAGCTGCTCTTTTATGCTTTTATGACAGCTTTTGTGTTGTTTCCTAATGTACATTATTTTCCACACTTATGTATTAAAACCAAACATAATTATACTAAATGGTATCAGAAAATTAAAGCAGTTGGGAAATAAACTAATGAAAGTTCAACCACTCCCTTTGTTCGAGAAAATTAGCACTCTTTGAGGTCTAATAAGCATGCTTAAGAATGTCCCTGGCACCAATACCCTCAAAAGTAGTCAAAATCCCCTGTGCTATCAGGTAGTAATGTAATGTAACACCAAGAAAAAAAACAAACAATCAAACAGCAAGTACTGAGAAAAACTAAACAAACATTGCAAAACCATTCAGATGGAAAGCAAGCCATCTGCAGCTGCTTGGGCGATATGAAGGTAAGGTGAGTTAGATTGAGTTTTCAGAGTGACAACTAAACTACCTACAGGTGTAACTGCCAAGGTATGGTTCCTTTTTCAACTCCAGACTTACTGAAGTGAGCAGAGTTAGACTAGACAAGAGCTGCAGTAAATCAGCAGCAGCTCCTACTTGTCAACAGAAAACCAAAAAGGCTTTAAAATTCTTAACTGCTATATTTCTGAAAATGGAGTGTGTTCTGTAGCTTCTTTTTAGGTATAAAAGGAAAGGAGTCAAAACCACCAAAACATTGTGATCGCTACTGTAAGAACCGGTGTTATTGCAATGATTTACTTTTGTAATGAGTTACTTTTGATTTCCTATTTTGATCTCTCTTTGAGTACTTAGGTGTTTCTTTGTTGTTTTGTGAGTGCTAATTGCTGTAGTGCTGTGTTAAATCATTGTTATGCTGGGGTTTTTTGAACAGCACAATGAATAATTGAATAATTAACAGAGAAGTTCATTAAAATGGGTATGGCTATAGAAATGAGATTTTCTAGCAATTCAGTGAGAGGCTGTGTGGAGTTATACAGTTTGTTGAAAAACAATCTTTTCCTATTTAGAACAAATCTTTCATTCACACTGCTTCTTTCAAAGCAGACCAGGAAATGACAGCTGCGCTATGGGACTGTCTTCTCCACGTGCTGCTGTGAGAATCTGTAATCCTGGTATGGTTCAAAGTTCAGCCATAACTCTTACTATAAGAAACTCAATGAAATTCAAATTCTGCATGTAAAAGCAGATCTCAAGTGTGTTAGAAGTGTAGGAACTAACTATAACACCACTGAAGAGCCTGCAGAATAACGTAGAACATCAACAAGAAAACTCTCTTCCATACTGGACTTTCAAGCCATTTATTTCCTAGTGGAAAAGAAAGCAAAATGTTGGGTTCCATGATGGTGGAATACACCTGAGCCACTAGCTCACACAGTGAAGGAGCAGATGCAGTACTGAGCTGCAGCAGGATCTAGGTGCTACCTCTCCATCTGAAATACATACTACCTTCAAAAATTTAAGCAGCTATTGAATACTGTGAGGAAGCACTGAAGGTGCCATGAGGAATTAGAAAGATGTTGTATGGGACATTTCTTGTCCTTCCTTCTGCCATTTCAGCTGCAAGTCCAGACAGGGAATAGACCAACCATTGTGCACCCCTCTACACAGCTACACTAACAGAGTTTAAGTGGCTTCTACAAAGGACACTAACACAAAGTTAAGTCAGCCAGCCTGCAGAGCCCTGGCCAGGGCTTGCCATGTCATCAAGGGTGGCTGATGCCATTTCTTCTGCTTCTGACATTTCAGGTGAAACCCTGACATAGAACAAACCAACCATGGCACACTCCTATCCTCAGCGGTGCAACACATATTAAATCTCTTCTACTAAGACACTGACACAAAGTTAAGTTACTGAGGCTGGCAGAGTCCTGGGCAGTGCTGCCCATGGTGAGCCAGGGTGTCTGCTCTCTACATTTTTATCCTCTCTTTAACAGCTGCAGCCCCTACAGGGAATGGATCAGACCATCGTGCACTCCTGTCCTCATCCACACAGCCAGTGGTCACTTCCTTCTATGGAGTTCGCTGAAACAAAGTTAAGTCACTGAGACCTGCAGAGCCGTGAGCAGGGGTTACCCATGTGAGCAACTGTTGCTGCTGCTTAGGTTGTTGTCCTGCCTTTTACAATTGCAGGCCCAGACCAGGACAGGACCAGACAATGGCGCACTCTTCTCCTTCACCACACTGCCAGAGATTAAATGCCTTCCACAAGGACAAAGATCAAAGATGCAATGGGGTATTGTATGTGATATGCAAGAAAACATAACAGATCACCTAATGATACCACCTTCATTTAAACTGCAGTGACAGACTTGAAACTGAAAATCTGAAGTGTTCTATGACTCCTTGTTATGCTTTAAACTCAGTTGGTAACTTAGCACCATGTAGCCCTTCACTCATTCTCCTTTTCCCCCCTCCAGGGCAGGGTGGGGAGGAGAATCAAAAGAATGCAAACCCTGCAGTTTGAGATATGGACAGTTTAATAACTACAGTACAATACAATACTTCTAATAATAAGATGAATAACAAGGAGAGAGATATAAAACCAAAGAGGAAAAGGAAAAAAAAAACAGTAAGCACAAGTGATGCACAAGTCAATTGCTCCCACCTTCTTACCATACCTAGCCTGACCTGATTTGTTCCTTCTTCTTAACCTACCGTTTTATATACTGGGCACAGCATGCTGTAGTATGAAATAGTAGTTAATACTAGCAATTAGTAATTAACTAGTAATAGAATGGCTCATTCAGGTCAGGTGATCTGTCTCTGCTCCCTCCTGGCTTCTTCTGCCCCTGTTAAAGGTAATGGAAAGTCCTGGAGTCTTCCAAAATCAATATAGAACAGCACTGAAGGCGCCACTCTATTCTTTTTCCTATGCACGGAGCTTAAAACTACATTGAAATTTTGGGACTTGAGAACACTTCCCAGAAGCCAGTGCACACTTTGCTAATGTTGCTGTTTCCTGGTGGGAGGAGGCTCTGAGATGCAGACCTCATTTCTCTTTCCCTAACACAGATAATGGAGGTGAAGCCAGGCTGCGAGGCACGCACAGTCATAGTGTGAGGTTGCAGATATTGGAGACTAGTCAGTCATGGAGACAGGACTGAGAAGTGAATTGGACTGAATGATGATCCCACAGCCTGAAATCTCTGAAACTCAGCAATATGAATAGTCACCCTAAATTTAAGTAATTAATACATTTCCTAGAGCAAATGAAAAAAACAAATGTGCTTGTGCATAGCACCACTCATCATACAGATTTTTCTAACATCCCAGGATAAAAGTCTTAAATTTCAAGAAAAGGTTTAATAGAATTTGGCCTGTCTTTTGCTATCTTACCAACTTATTAGCTGTTATTTTAAGTAGCAATTACGGATTAACTGTTTTCGACATTTTCGTATCAAAGACGACACTTAAGAGACCATAATCTTAATTTATAATTCGAAACATTTGGTTCAGTGGTAAATGAATGGAGCTGATATTCAGCATTTGGATAAATGGCTTCAAATTTCTCCTGTAAATACCATTGCTGCTTCACAATTTTCAATTTGCCAATGCTGTTTAATTTTGATTCTTCAGTAACACCATGTCTTCTTTACCCTTTACACTTCCTGTATTGTTTATAAAGTAGAGATGCTCCCTGAGAGAATAACGTGAAGATTAAAATCTGAAGTGCTTGGGGAAAATGTATCTAATGATCAGTATGGGATTTAATCACTCTTCTGAAGAACAGGGGATTCTTGTCTATCATTGCTTTTAGGGACTGGAGATTTTAAGAAGATGGCAACTGAAAAGTAGACATGGGTTAAAAGTTCACCTTTCAGTAACTTTGGTGTCCTTGCCAAGTTTGGTATGCTACCTGATTCAGGAATTCCAAGCTATATCTACATTAATAACAGCAGCAAATGCTTAGGAGAGCTTGATGTTGTTCTGCTTGAGGATTTCCAGTCTGAAGTGGGCAACCACATGAATTTCACCTGATTACAACCAGGAATTTCTTAATTTGTCTTTTAAGAATATGGCATCACTTATTAAACACAAAGGGACCAAAAAAAAAAAAAAAAAAACCAACAAAAAAACCCACACCTAGGTGCCATTTCTTCAGCATACAGTACAACTGCACATTGAGTGATATTTACAGAGATAGTTCATGTGTCCTTTTACAAACTAGGCTGAAGGACTGCTCAGTTATGTTCAAGAAAGCTAACATCAGCTCTGGTTCTTAGTCCCAAGTCTAATCAAGTGCATCAGTCTGCTCCTTCTGATAAAAGTTTTCCTGGAAAAATTAATCTCTGAGTCTTACCACAGTTTGATCATGAAGAGTTGTAGCAGTATTTTCTTTGATATCTTATCCTAGTCTCATGAGTAAGCAAGGTGAGAGTTAGATCTTTAGATGACTGTAGATAAGGATGATTGCCAAAGATAAAAACAAAGGTGAGTGATTATAAAGTCATCTTGAGCAGCTTTATACACATGAGCTATTCTATGGAAGCAAACAGGATTATATATGTTATAATTTCTAGAAGGTTAGAAACACTAACCATCTGAGAACAATAAACCGGAAGATTTCATAAGCTAAAATGACCACCACTCACCCCTTGTATCTGCAGTACACACACTCCAAACTGCATTACTACAGTACAAAACCTACTGAGGCAGGTTAACCTTGGGTGGCTGCGATTTATCCACCAGCCACTCAATTACTCCTCCAGGACAGAAACAGGATGAAAAAGCTCCTCCACAGAGACAAATAGAGGGAGATCCCTTACAAGTTTCTGTCATGGGCAAAACAGGCTTCATTTGGGAAAACTTATTTCCAGTTTAAATAGACAAAAGACAAAAACTAAAGCCACCCCTTCACCACCTTTTCCAGACTTAACTTCCCTCATCCACTTGGCTTCCTCCCAGCCATAGAGCTGATGTGTCTGACACAGGATCTGTGTATGAGAGGTCTCTGAAGTGGCCTCTTGCGATTAGGCCAGACATCTCATGATATCTGAAGTGCACCGGAGACCGAACTTGGAGCACATTAATTAATTAGCAGCCCTGTGGAGAAGGACTTGGGGGTGCTAGTCGATGAGAAAATGAACATGAGCCAGCAGTGTGCGCTTGCAGCCCAGAAAGCCAACTGTACCCTGGGCTGCATCAAAAGGAGCGTGACCAGCAGGTCAAAGGAGGTGATCCTGTCCCTTTATTCTGCTCTCGTGAGACCTCACTTGGAGTATTGTGTGCAGTTCTGGTGTCCTCAACATAAAAAGGACATGGATCTGTTGGAACAAGTCCAGAGGAGGACCACGAGGATGATCAGGGGACTGGAGCACCTCCCGTATGAATATCCGCTGAGAAAGTTGGGGCCATTCAGCCTGGAGAAGAGAAGGCTGCGTGGAGACCTCATAGCAGCCTTCCAGTATCTGAAGGGGGCATATAGGGATGCTGGGGATGGACTCTTCATTAGAGACTGTAGTGGTAGGACAAGGGGTAACGGGTTAAAACTTAAACAGGGGAAATTAGATTGGATATAAGGAGGAAATTCTTTCCTGTTAGGGTGGTGAGGCACTGGAATGGGTTGCCCAAGGAGGTTGTGAATGCTCCATCCCTGGCAGTGTTTAAGGCCAGGTTGGACAAGGCCTTGGGTGATATGGTTTAGAGCGAGGTGTCCCTGCCCATGGCAGAGGGGTTGGAACTTGATGATCTTAAGGTCCTTTCCAACCCTAGCTATTCTATGATTCTAATCTGTAGTGTTCCTAACAAACAGATAAATCCTCACTGTCACTAGGAGGTCTCCACTGTGCCTGAGACCCCGAGCAGAGCAGACCAGTGCAGTGCTGTGTTTCCACCAGCCCTGACCTGTCCTGGTGTAGTAGCTACAGCCCATGTGAGTCTCCTCGCAGCACCTGCAGTGACAAAATCCAGACCCCAGAACCACGCTCTGTGCAGCCAGGTGTGAGCAAACTGCTCATGCATGGAGACAGCAGAATTCTACGTTTTACTACTGGAATTAAAATAAGCATTTAGTGTATTTTTCCAGGTCATTCATCCTCTTTGCAACCATCCTTCATATCCAAAGAATACTGGGCTGTAAGACAGCCCAGGCAGCACTAGGTCAGTATGGCAAACACTTGAATTGCTTCTTGGCGTTTAGACATCATATTAATTTGTCTGCACCCTCATGCTGAGCTCCATTTTGCTCTGCCCCAGCCCTGACAGCGGGGGGGAGGCCAAGGGGAACTGAGGTGGAACAGGACAGTGAGAGCCCAGATCAACAGGCTGTGTTCCAGCACAGAGAGGAGTGACAGTCGGCTCTCTGTTGGCTGTTTTCTTTATGGGCCTGAATTGTGGGGTTTGTCCATCCCACTGAGTATAACAAGGCCACAGTGATAGTCTTTTCCCCCTGGCAGGAGAGGGCCCCAGTGAAGGTGTGGCCATGATAGCTGATAGAATGTTGGTGGTGACTGTGTCACAATGAATGGAATGTTGGTGTGGCCATCCCATTCCACAGGGGTTAGTAGCCCAGGTTCCAGAACTGGTATGTAAATGGCTGTGTGGTGACAAGGGCCACACCAGCCTGGAGGTGAGCAGTCACTTGAGCCAGGGCTGAGCTGAGAGGGCAGGAGGAAGGCAGGGAGAGGAGGACCGGGCTGCTGGGCCAGGGGAAGGGAGGCAGCGGCTGCCCCATGCACAGCAGATGGTGGCTGCTCCTCCTTTCACTTCCAGAGCCAGAAGCTCACACAAGGACAGAATCGGAACAAGGCAAACTCCTGACCCTGGCCACACAACCAGACACTCGCCTCCTGCTGCAAGGACACAGAGTTAAGTCTTTGGGCCTGGCAGGGTGCTGCACAAGGGTTGCGTGCGGTGAGCAGTGGTGGCTGCTCTGCACTTACCTTGAGTTTTGCAGTCACAGGCACAAAACGGGACAGGATCAGATCTTGGTGTGCTCAGGTCCTCAGCCACTCATGCAGAGAGATTTGCTACGTTCCATAAGGAAACTGACACAAAGTTAAGTCATCGAGCCTGGCAGAGCCCTGGGCTGGGGTTCCCCATGTGAACAAGGGTGGCTGATGCTTTCCCTTGCCCATCTGCCATTTCAGCTGCAAGTCCTGAAATAGAATAGACGAAACACAGAGCAAACCTCTAAACACATAAACAGAACTGGGCAGGGCTTCTTCATGGGGACATCTGATGCGTATGGCATAGTTTCTTATTCTGTCTTTTGCAGATGCAGGCCCAGACAATGATAATGAAACAGCATGGGGCAATCCCCTATGCAGCTACATAGAAAGATATTTGATTCATTCTACAATGAACACTGACATAAACTTAACTCATAGAGCATGCAAAGCACTGGGCAGGGGTTGCCTGTGTGAACAAGGGCAGCTGATGCCATTTCTCGTCCTTCCTTCTGCCATTTCAGATGCAAGTTCAGACACGGAAAGGACCAACAATCGTGCACCCCTTTATGCAGCTACACAGACACAGATTAAATGGCTTCTACAAAGGTCACTGACACAAAGTTAAGTCATCCAGCCGCAGAGCCATAAGCAATGATGCCCATGCTGAGTCAGGGTGTCTGTTGTGTATATACTTACCATCTCTTTAACAGGGGACACTCTGACAGGGAATTTCCTAGAAAATGGTGCACTCCTGTCCTCCTCAACTCAGTCAACCAGTCACTTCCTTCTAGAGAGGACCCTGACACAAAGTTAAGGCACTGAGCCTGGCAGAGCTCTGGGAAGATGTTCCTCATGAGAACAAGGGTGGCTGATGTCCCTTCTTGTTCTTCCTTCTGCCATTTCAGCTGCAACCACAGACAGGATATGGACCAACCATCAAGCACCCTTCTACACACCTACACCGACAGAGTTAATTGCCTTCTGCAAAGGACACTGACACAAAGTTAAGTCAGCCAGCCTGCAGAGCCTCGGGCAGGTCTTGCCCATGTCATCAAGGGTGGCTGATGCCATTTCTTGTCCTTCCTTCTGCTATTTCAGCTGCAAACCCAGACAGGAAATGGACCAACCATTGGGCACCCCTCTATTCAGCTACAGAGAGGCAGTTTAAATGCCCAGCTAGAAAGGCCATTGACAGAAAGTAAAGTCAGCCAGCCTGCAGAGCCATTTGCATAGCTTGCCCATGTCAACAAGCGTGGCTGATGCCATTTCTTGTCCTTCCTTCTGCCATTTCAGCTGCAACCCCAGACAGGAAATGGACCAACCATCGGGTACCACTCTATGCAGCTACAGCGACGCAGTTTAAATGCCTTCTAGAAAGGACATTGTCACAAAGTTAAGTCAGCCAGCCTGCAGAGCCCTTTGCGTTCGTGGGCTATGCCATCAGGGGTGGCTGATTCCATTTCTTGTCCTACCTTCTGCCATTTCAGCTGCAACCCCAGACAGGAAATGGACCAGCCATCGGGCACCCCTCTAGGCAGCTACACAGACACAGATTAAATGCCTTCTACAAAGGTCACTGACACAAAGTTAAGTCATCCAGCCGCAGAGCCCTAAGCAGTGATGCCCATGGTGGGTCAGGGCGTCTGCTGTGTACATTCTTATCCTGTCTTTAAGAGGTGATATTTCAACAGGGAATGGACTGGAAAATGGTGCACTCCTGTCTTCCACAACTCAGTCAGACAGTCACTTCCTTCTAGAGAGGACCCTGACACAAAGTTAAGGCACTGAGCCTGGCAGAGCTCTGGGAAGATGTTCCTCATGAGAACAAGGGTGGCTGATGTCCTTTCTTGTCCTTCCTTCTGCCATTTCAGCTGCAACCACAGACAGGATATGGACCAACCATCAGGCACCCTTCTACACACCTACACCGACAGAGTTAATTGCCTTCTGCAAAGAACACTGACACAGAGTTAAGTCAGCCAGCCTGCAGAGCCATTTGCATGGCTGGCCCATGTCAACAAGGGTGGCTGATGCCATTTCTTGTCCTTCCTTCTGCCGTTTCAGCTGCAACCTCAGAGAGGAAATGGACCAACCATCGGGCACTCGTCTACACAACTACACTGGCAGAGTAAACTGCCTTCTGCAAAGAACACTGACACAAAGTTAAGTCAGCCAGACTGCAGAACCTTGGCCAGGGCTTGCCCATGTCATTAAGGGTGGTTGATGCTATTTCTTGTCCTTCCTTCTGCCGTTTCAGCTGCAACCTCAGAGAGAGGAAATGGACCAACCATCTCGCACCCCTCTATGCAGCTACAGCGAGGCAGTTTAAATGCCTAGCTAGAAAGGACATTGACACAAAGTTAAGTCAGCCAGCCTGCAGAGCCATTTGCATAGCTTGCCCATGTCATCAAGGGTGGCTGATGCCATTTCTTGTCCTTCCTTCTGCCATTTCAGCTGCAAACCCAGACAGGAAATGGACCAACCATCGGGCACCCCTCTATGCAGCTACAGAGAGGCAGTTTAAATGCCTTCTAGAAAGGACATTTTCACAAGGTTAAGTCAGCCAGCCTGCAGAGCCCTTTGCATCCCTGGCCCATGTCATCAAGGGCAGCTGATATCCTTTCTCTCCTTCCTTCTGCCATTTCAGCTGCATCCCCAGACAGGGAATGGACCAGCCATCGTGCACCCCTCTAGGCAGCTACACAGACACAGATTAAATGCCTTCTACAGAGGTCACTGACAAAAAGTTAAGGCATCGAGCCGCAGGTGATTAGATCATCCTAAGTAGTGATGCCCATGGTGAGTCAGGGCGTCTGCTGTGTACATTCTTATCCTCTCTTTAACAGGTGACACTACGACAGGGAATGGACTGGAAAATGGTGCACTCCTGTCTTCCTCAACTCAGTCAGAAAGTCACTTCCTTATAGAGAGGACCCTGGCACAAAGTTAAGGCATTGAGCCTGGCAGAGCTCTGGGCAGATGTTCCTCATGAGAACAAAAGAGCCTGATGTCATTTCTGTCCTTCCTTCTGCCATTTCAGCTGCAACCCCAGACAGGAAATGGACCAACGATCGTGCACCCCTCTACGCAGCTGCACAGACACAGAGTAAATGCCTTCTGCAAAGGTCACTGACACAAAGTTAAGTCATCCAGCCACAGAGACATAAGCAGTGATGTCCATGGCAAGTCAGGGAGTCTGCTGTGTACATTTTTACCCTGTCTTTAACAGCTGACACTCTGACAGGGAATGGACTAGTAAATGGTGCACTCCTGTCTTCCTGAACTCAGCCAGAGTCAGAAATTTAAGGTATGATGCCTGGCAGAGCCCTGGGCAGATGTTCCACATTAGAATATGTGTGGCTGATGCCATTTCTGCTCCT
This sequence comes from Neopsephotus bourkii, assembly GCF_033783945.1. Classification (NCBI taxonomy): domain Eukaryota; kingdom Metazoa; phylum Chordata; class Aves; order Psittaciformes; family Psittacidae; genus Neopsephotus; species Neopsephotus bourkii. The sequence continues at coordinate 12,283 of NW_026900654.1, forward strand.
TTTCAGCTGCAAATCCAAAGAGGCAATGGACCAACCATGACACAATCCTACCCTCAGCATCACACCACATATAAAATCTCTTCTACAAAAATCACTGAAACAAAGTTAAGTGACTGAGGCTGGCAGAGCCTTGGGTAGTGCCCTCCATGCTGAGTCAGGGTGTCTGCCTTGCACCTTCTTGTCCTCTCTTTAACAGCTGCAACCCTGACAGGGAATGGACCAGACCATAATCCACTCGTGTCATCATGTACACAGTCAGAGAGTCACTTCCTTCTGTGAAGGACACTGTTCTACGGGATACTTAGCATCAAATAAACTTCATAACTCAGTCAGAAAATTATTTTAAATAAGTAACCTTGTGAGATTTGACTGGTGCTCAGCATCAACATCAGGATCAGTACCTTAGATCTTTTACACGGGTCTCTGTCACATGAGTTAATGGATGCTGACTGTAACGTAGAATGTCATTCACCAGCTGCTGGAGCACGATGAGATTATCTGCTGACTGGAGGATTCTTCAGATTTAGGAACCTCACGTTCCACTGCAGGTTCTGTAGTATAAAATAAATGGAGTCTCTGTTCTCCTTTCCCCAGTTTCTTTTATTTCCATTCATGGCAGTCTGTGTCTGTCTCCCATTCCCCCTCCCCTGCTATCCTTGTTGAAGTTTAAGTTTACCTAAGTTTCCAAATCCATCCTCATTTTCATCATCAGTATTTTTCTGGTCATTAGGCACTAACTTTAAATGTTGAGTTTACATAGAAGAAACTGGAAATTCTCATTGACGTATTATCGGCAACTGGTGAGAGAGCTCACATGACATGACTCAAATGCTAAAGATCTTTAGATAAAATTTGTTTAGGGGAAGAGGTGAAAGTAGTGAATTGTGTAGTGGTAGGACTACAAAGACGCTGCTAGCTGGTCTCCATACCCCGGTAAATCAGAAACTAATTGTCAGTGTGCTAAAGCACAAAAGACAAGAAGAGAATACAGAGAGTGGGAAGGAGGGAGAGTCTTTATAGACCATGAAACCAAACCAGAATTTTTTCTTATGGCTTGTTTGCAGTGAGAGGCAGACTGTGGGGAGCAATTGTTTTGCCATGGGAGAATTCAATTTCAGAAATGTAGCATGGAGGTCACACAACTTATTAGAGTTTCTAAAATTATTCCTTGTGATCCTTTAACACAGAAAGTATTACTGCTCTCAGTACACGGTAACTCACTTATGGTCTCACTACGATGGATAGAGCTGTATTAATTCCTGGCCTGGAGTCAGTGAGGGATAACTGGAGATGATATGTGGGATTTATGTCATGTAATTTTAATCACCTGCTGTGAGTTTAAAACTAGTTGCCCTGGACTCCTTCTGCAGGCAACAGAGAGAAATAGGCACTGCTGGAAAGTGAATCATGCCACCTCTCTTAGAGCCCTAGGATGTTTCATCTCACTTCATGTTAGTTATTCAGAAACCTTTTCCCTTCCCATTGAGAAGGAAATCCCATTCCAGCCTTCCCATCCAGATCCTCTCCATGGCCAAATGCAAAGGGCAGGGCACCATCAGAATGTGAGTTATTACCTTCTAAATAGGTGTCCAAGGCAGGCAAGGTGAATCCCCTGCACAGCAGCTGATGCTGCAGCTTATGATAGAATCATGAAATAGTTAGGGCTGGAAAGGACCTTAAGATCATCTAGTTCTAACGCCCCTGGCCATCTTGGTTAATTTCCCCTTGTTGATAAAAACTGGGATTGAAGCAGATAGATAGAAAAAAAGCTAATGAAAAATGGGAGTCCTATAACAGAAACTAAAAAGATGCTTAAAAAGCAAAGAGTACTCCACCAAGAAAGAGGAAATCTTTAGCTAAAAGCCTACTCTGGTTCACTGGCAAATGGAAGAAATGTTAGAAACAGCCGCCCACTGCTCCCCAGTGCAACATATGGAAAACATGAGATTGAATGTAATATATAAATCGGAAGCTTACAGCTCAGGAATTCAATAGGGAAAGCTAAAGAAATACGAAGAAAAATATGTTGCCAGCAATAAGGCAGTAAAGGAAAATAAAACCAAACAAAGGAATTTTGAGCATTTACTATTAATGCTGTTGTGGCTGTGGTGGTTCAAGGATATAGGGCTTGGATAAATCTTATTTAACTTCAGACATCATAATATAGTTATTTACATCTGAGCTAGTGACCCTTCACTCCTTTTACAGTGAATTGAGAGAAATAGAACTTTTTAGGCCACAATTCCTGCCATAATGCAACCATATAGAGCAGTTCAGCTGAAACATTCCCTGGAAGTGCTTCTTCCCCTCCATGATGGCAAAGGAAGAACCAACCAGTGTAACTGGGAAAAAAACCTGAGATACCCAAGCTCTCCCCTGCTAAAATGTTTGTTTGTTTTTCCAACTGCATCAGTTGACTGAATACAAATACATTAGCAATTAAAGAAGTCTTAGCAACAGTATGAACTCATGATTTGAGAGACGGTAATGATTTTAGTAGAGATGCAGAAAAGGTAGATAGCGTATTTGTACTGCACCGGAGTAGGGTGTTCCATCCCTCCGTAGCTGTGACATATATGACAAAACCTGAAGGTAACATTTTAATTGTGAGAATCAGATAACTTTTATCCAAATTGGTTGAGAAGACTGCTGGTCTGCTGATGTGAATTATATGCGAATGTCATAAAGTCAGGATTCAATGGATTAGAATACTGTGACAATGCTTAAAAAGGTGATAAAGTAGATGTTTACAGGATGGTTAGCCTGAAGCCATCTTCCCTCTCCTCTCAAAAGCTCCTGCCAAAGTTCAGTCATATGCTCCAGAGCACATAGCCATAAAAGGAACCTTTAAATATGGGTAAACAATGGACTGACTGTGCTATTTCTGGGCTTATATCACACAAAATAGGTGTTTAATTAAGTGTTTTAAATTATGGGTAGTTGCTCTAGGATTCCTTTGTAGTGACTGGAAGGAGACAGACCCTGTCATAAGGCACGCAAGACCTGAATCGGCTGCAGGATTCCTTTTTCTTGTCAAGTATATTGGGAGCCTCAAGCGATGACATTCATACCTTATGTTCAAGCTTTCCAGAGCACTGACCTTGAGACAGAACTGCAGTTTCAGGCCAAAAGATTCAGCTGAGGCAGGGTTACTTAAGAAGTCTGAAAACATGGGTTTATACATATTGTAAATCCATAATTGCCAACTATCATCAGGTTTAGTCAGCTGTAAGTCTGACCTAATCTTTTTGAAATATAGTCTTTAGAAAACAGCAGGAAGCTAATGACCTTGAACAGAATAGTTCTTGCTAAGAAAAAAGTGACCTAAGGAGAAGTAAGTAAAGAGTTAGAGTTGTTCAGCCTGGAGAAGAGAAAGCTCTAAGGAGACCTGGGGAGACCTTAGTACATAAAAAGTACTAAAAGCCAGTACCTAAAGTGAGACTACAAGAAACCTGGAGAGGGACTTTTTATAAGGGCGTGTAGTGGTAGGACAAAGGGGAATGGCTTTAAGTGTACAGAGGTGTCCTGGGTTTAGCAGCAGCAGTCATTTTTTCTCCTTCTTGGTAGCTGGTGCAGTGCTGTGTTTTGACTTTCGGGCTCGGAACAAAGCTGATAGAGGTGATGTTTTGGTTTGGCCAAGGACTTTGTGAGTCTCATGCTCTGCCAGGGAGGAGGGGAGGCCGGGAGGAAGCAGAGACAGGACACCTGACCCAAACAAACCAAAGAGGTATTCCATACCACAGCATGTCATGCCCAGGATGTAACTGGGGAGGGACCCGGAAGGGGCCAGAGTGGACTGCAGGGTTGGAGGAGGTATCGGTTGGTGCTTGGTCGGGCTGGGGGGAGCAAGTTATCGGTTGCCTGGTGATGGGGTGTTGTATTCTCTTCCCTTGTTATTTCCTTTATCATTACTATTATTGGTGGTAGCAGTAGTGATTTGTGTTATACCTTAGTTACTAAACTGTTCTTATCTCAACCCGTGGGAGTTGCATTTCTTTCTGATTCTCCTCTCCGTTCCCCCAGGAGTAGGGGGAGGGCAAGAAGGGGGGGAGTGGGTAACAAGCTGTCTGGCTGTGGGTTAAACCACGACAGTTCTTTTTGGCGCCCAACGTGGGGCACGAGGGGTTGAGATAACGACAGATCTGACTGTCACAATGCTGATTTATTGGCTCTCAGAGTTGTTCCTCTTGATCTCACAGCTTCAGAATGTTGTAACTTACTTAGAGCCGGTATTTGCTGTGTTAGTGTTTATCAAGTGTGGGGCTTGGGCTAAGGTTCTTGTCTCACTGTACTTTATGGCAATGACTTGCAATACGGGCGGGTTCCAGCAGCAGGGCGGGATGGACGTGGCCATGGACTGGTCCCTGTCCGTCCGGCTGCTCCTCACCGTCCTGGCCCTCTCCCTCGCCTCCGTCTGCGGGAGGCTTTGGGGAGCCGAGGAGGGGTGGCCCCGGGAGCCGGCGGCTGCTGAAGTGGCCCGGGAGAGCGGCCCCGGGGACCAAGCGGGAGCGGGCCCGGAGGCCGGCAGGGAGCGGCTGCCGGTGGAGGAGGTCGGGGCGGTCGAGGAGCGGGAGGAGCCGGCTGCTGAGCAGCGGGAGAAGGCGGCGGAGGAGCCGAGCCCCGCGGCCGAGCCCAGCCCCGCGGCGGCCGAGAGCATTCCCCGGAAGCCGCCCGCCGAGCCCCAGGAGGACGCAGGAGACCCCGCAGCATTTCCCAGCAAGGCAGAGGAGGAAGAGCTGGACTCAGGGAAAGAGAAGCTGGTGGTGGGAGAGCCGGCAAGCACAGCAGCTACACCAGCCCCAGTGACAAGCACAGCAGCTACACCAGCCCCAGTGACAAGCACAGCAGCTACACCAGCCCCAGTGACAAGCACAGCAGCTACACCAGCCCCAGTGACAAGCCAAGACAGCAGCTACACCAGCCCCAGTGACAAGTACAGCAGCATTGCTTGAGAGTTCTGGTTTTGAATGGCGTTTGGGTACCCTTGGGACCTGCCTGCTGATTGTGATGGTGTTCACTATGTTGGCACACATGCAGAGTGTGTTTTACCCACCACCATTGTGTCTGATCCCAAAATTTAAGCAGAGTCGGGTTTGGGTCTTGTCTGGGGTTAGACAACAATATGGGAGGACCAAGAGGTTTTCCCCAAGGCTGGACAGTCATGAGTGGCAGGGCATGTGGGACAGTATGGGCAAGTATCTAGTCCACTGGGCCCCTCCAGTGCTTTGGAAGCATTGGAGATGGAAGGACAGTGAATTATTTTGAGCCTGGTGGGCCCATGACCCTTAAGGCCAACAGAGCAGAGATGCAACATCGAGATGGACTCATGATCGAGGGGTGGACCTAACAATGGACACTACTGCCCAGGTTATTCATGTGTGTGAACACTGCACACAGCCTCTCCTGCTCTGGAAGACTGTTACAAGAGATGGAGCCTGGCATCATGGACCAGATGGACTCAGCAGCTTTATAGGGACTGGTCCATGCACTACGATGAGAGTGCACTTAGATAAGAGTGATGGTATATTGAAAATGTAGGATCTGAGCATGACGTGAATGGTATGGAATAAGGGGTGGATAATGTCCTGGGTTTAGCAGCAGCAGTCATTTTTTCTCCTTCTTGGTAGCTGGTGCAGTGCTGTGTTTTGACTTTCGGGCTCGGAACAAAGCTGATAGAGGTGATGTTTTGGTTTGGCCAAGGACTTTGTGAGTCTCATGCTCTGCCAGGGAGGAGGGGAGGCCGGGAGGAAGCAGAGACAGGACACCTGACCCAAACTGACCAAAGAGGTATTCCATACCACAGCACGTCATGCCCAGGATGTAACTGGGGGTGGCCCGGAAGGGGCTAGAGTGGACTGCAGGGTTGGAGGAGGTATCGGTTGGTGCTTGGTCGGGCTGGGGGGAGCAAGTTATCGGTTGCCTGGTGATGGGGTGTTGTATTCTCTTCCCTTGTTATTTCCTTTATCATTACTATTATTGGTGGTAGCAGTAGTGATTTGTGTTATACCTTAGTTACTAAACTGTTCTTATCTCAACCCGTGGGAGTTGCATTTCTTTTTGATTCTCCTCTCCGTTCCCCCAGGAGTAGGGGGAGGGCAAGAAGGGGGGGAGTGGGTAACAAGCTGTCTGGCTGTGGGTTAAACCACGACA